>NW_021318650.1:1043213-1076541 GCF_001605985.2 Dendrobium catenatum
ACGGCGGTGATTACATTTAAGAATTACCTGAGTCTTACAAAATATAACCAAAATAAACTTGATAATGCAAATAGCTACTACTAAAGCCACACGTTTAAAATTTAGATTATTCACCTTGAGGTTCGTCCCTCATTTTGAAAGCGGTGTCTAGCGGAGGAGAATCGTGAGTAGACTTAGCGATGCCACAAGTAGACAAGTGATCCCGAGAGGACTCGTCGCCGGGGAGGAAGCCGGATTTGGAGGAGCGGTGGGCGGCCGTTAATGATCCAACGTCCATGCATTCTTGCCGGGAGTTGATGGAGCATCCGGGAGAAGATGGGAGCTTGGTTATGGTGGGATCCACATGGAAGTGTGCAGGAATTTTGGATTAATTTCAGAATTTGGGAGGTTTAATGGAGGAATTTAATTTGAAATTCAAATTAAATCAAGGAGGGGAGGGGAAGCGGTAAAGAGGGGGGGATTTGGGCTGAATTTGTGGTGTTAATATGTCATTTGGGAGAGAGGGAGGCCCACTAAGAGTGGCCGGCCCAATAAGGAGGAGAGAGAGAGATTTAGGAGTTATGAGGGTGGGGCCCAAGTTTAAGTAAGAAATTCAATTAAATCTGAATTTTAATTTCAGATTTAATTAGAGCTTAAGTAACTTCCCAAAATTTAAAAAAAAAAAAAAAAAAGAGGGAGATCAAATTTGAATTTCAAATTTGGATTTAATCTCTTTAATGGGTGGCTTAATTGCATAAGCACCAATTAAGGAGGTTAATAACTCAAGAGATTTGAAATTCAAATGGTGGGAGGCTTCAAGAGGGAGAGGCAGCGGGAATAGGCTGCTGGGCCGGCCGGCGGGAGGCTGGCCGGCGGGTGGCTGGCCGGCGGGTGGCCGGCTGCTGGCCGGTGGGAGGCTGGCCGGCGGCTGCAGAATTTATGGCCGGCGAAAACAGGGGGGAAAGCACAAGGTGGCCGGCGGCTTTGCTTCTTGGATTGGACGGTGGCAAGGGCAAGGGAAAAGAGGAAGAAATGGAGATTTCAAGGCTTCGACGACTACGGATTTACTAACCTCGATTGTCTCCACGTTGATTTTCCACAGGATGAGATAATTCGAAAACTAGAACTCACAAAGAGATCTAGTCTTCTCCGGCGAACTAGAACTCACTAAGAGATCTAGTTTCCTCCGGTGAACTCACTAAGAGATCGTGGGAGAAGATGAACTCACGAAGAGAACAAGAATAAATTTTCATTTCATCAAAAACTAAAATTACATGAGAAAATGACCATATAAATAGGCCTCAAAATGACAAGACAACAAAAGACTAAAATGCCCCTCGGGCTACAATAACGACCAACTACCCATAAGGCAAAAATGGAAAAACATAAACAATATTATAATCTTACTACATTATATAATGATGAAATAAAGTGTCATTTCATCTGTTGGTTTTCGTCGATCTCTCGCACTCTCCTGATGGTACAGTTGTCGAATTCTCTGACCGATGTCCCATCAATTAAATAGCATATATATATATATATCTTTCATCATCCTTAGAATCTAATCTGTTATATAAATCATTAAAAGCTAAAATCTTTGCATTGCAAATTGCTTTTTTAAACTCCTTACGGACCTTTTTATATCTTTCACAATTATTAAAGTTTTTATAGCTAAACTAATTTTTATAACAAATTTTCTTATTTTTTATCTTTTCTTTCACATTTTGATTCCACCACCAACTATTTTTAATATTAATAGATTTTCTCTTTGATACTCAAAGCACATCTTTTTGCAATATTCTTAAGAAAAAGATGAATATAAGTATATAATAAAGAAATAGACAGAACTCACAAGGAAGAGATAAAAAGAGAGCAAATCCAAAGAATTGATAACAAGCTTAGAAAATATGGTCAAATCAAATACATTTAAAACTGAGTCTAAGCCAAATTCACCTAGATTTCAATTTTTTAGTCATTACTTTTAATGTGTTAAAAACTTTTAATTGTCTTTCCATATGAAAAATTTCTTATTTTATTTTTATGGAGCCTGATATGATATTTTGTTGAATTAAATGATAGAATAAGGCCTTACATGTAGCTCAATAGTCAACAATTCATTTAGTGAGAGTAGAATCAAATACCACATTAGTGTATTCCCACCTTTAATGACCAAGTAGACCTATTGCTACGAAAAGTGATATAAGCATTAAAAATATGAATTCTCTTTATATCCTCACTTCTAGAGGGGAAAATTTATGAAACAATGCACAACGGCAACGTAATTTTTAGACTCATCATACTCATAATGTCATCCACATAAAGACTATTCGCTAAATATAAAGCCAAAGCACAAGTCAATTTAAGAAAGACAAATGCTTTGCCCACCAAAGCCCATTTTGTTTCGAATTTTACTTCATGTAATTTTAAAATTTCCAGAAAACTCTGGGTTTTGAAACTTAATATTTTGAATTCAACATTTTATGTAGTGCATCATCAGTGGGGGATTTAGAATTGTGAAGTTAGGGTGTTTAGAAGAACGTAGAGGTAATTTAATGCTTCAATTAATACGGCCACCCCTTCCCACTTTTTTATATTTTTCATTTTTTTTTTCTATTAGAGATAGAGATAATTGTACTAGGCTATTAATAGTTCTCTTTCAGTACAACAGCAACAACAACAACAAGCCTTTATCCCACTACATGGGATCGGCTACAAGAATTCTTTTTACTCCATTGTTTCCTGTTAAGAGTCAAATTCTCATTTACATCTGATAAAAAGTCTTTTAATATTTTCTGACCAAGTCTTTTTAGGTCTACCTCTATCTTTCTTAATATAGGCCAAATCTAATGCATCTACTAGCCTAACTGAGTCATTGAAAATGTCAACGAATTAGGTGACCAAACCATCTAAGACAACTCTATCTAATCTTATCTGGCACTAGTGATACTCTAACCTTTTTCGTATATACTTGTTTCGCATTCTGTCTTTATGAGTAAAGCCACTCATCCATTTGATCATCTTCATATCTACAACATGCTTCTCTTTTAATGGTTAGCATTTTGCACCATAAAGCATTGTAGGTATCACCACCATCTTATAAAAATTTCCCTTAAGTTTGAGTGGTACTTTTCTATAACACAACAGGCGTGATGCATCCCTACACTTAAATCAACCAACTTGAATTCTACTAATTATCATCTAAAATTACACTCTATATATTCAGTTTTAGATCTACTCAAATGAAAACCTTTAGACTCTAAAGTTGACCTCCATAATTCAAGTTTATCTTTAGCTCCCTTTCTAGTCTTATCAACAAGAAGAATATCATCAGCAAAAAGTTAGAAGAAGAATTGAGGACTGCATTACCAAATTTGAGAAGCATGCAATTTCTCTAGCCATACTTCTAGAGGAAACCTAAACCCTAATAAATTTTATCTCAATGTTCCAAACAACCTTCATTAGTAACTCTGATAGCCTCAATTTATGAAGTTGATACCATATGGCTATGTAAACCAAAAATCAACCAAGGATTGGTGACAAGAAGAAAAAAAAGTAAAACAAATTAATGACAAAAGATGGAGGAAAGGCAAAGCATGTGATCATAGCATATACAAAAAGAGTGCTGATTGGTGAGGTGTAACAAGAAAACCGCGCATGCACTTTGATAGCTAACAACAGCCATCTAGAAGGAAAATGTTACATAAAACTGCAAACAGAAGGGCTGGTTAGTAATTATAGCCATCAACCAGCCCTTCACAACCTTCCAAATTATTGTCAAAACTTGCCCAAAGGAAGGAAAAGCAACTTGAAGAAAAAAAACAACCAGCACTTCCAAAATAGCACTTTTAGCTCTCCAAATAGCAATAGAACAAGATTAATTGGCTTTACAAAAAGAACAATTATTGATATAGCCTGTACAACAATAAAGATAGTTTCAGAAGCATTCCAAAAGAAAGGGATAGCAAAAGTCTACTCTTGTAGCCCATGGCCACAATAAGATTAGGCTAAAGAAGAGCTTTTCAAATTAAATATATAGGTCAAGATGATCATTGCTTCTTCTATCTTTGATAAAACAAGTCAAAATACCTAAATTTCAAAGGAGCTGTTCAACAAACTGAAGTTGAAGATCACACGCCATGCAAATCCTATTCCTTCGGGTGGTTCTAAAAGGAACAGAGCATAAGGTGAATTGACAGTGCCTATTCAAGTTTACAATCAAAGAGTAATAAATTGATGAGGTTATCTACGAGGACATGCTTCTTGACGTGTACCACATAATCTTTGGCATTCTAAGATAGTGACACCATCTACCACCACTGATGACAACAATTCAAACTAGTAAAAGATGCTATATGTACCATTTTCTAGAACTATTCCTTTTTTTGTCCTAAACTTGTTCCCTCAATCAAGCAAAAGAAAAAATAGTTGGTGTCAATAATGATTTTATTTTATTTTTCTTGCATGAGATGATAGTATAGCCACTTAAAACTGCTTTGTTTCCTCTACGCTCAACCCTTCCCAAAACAATCAGGGAAGATGGCTCCTAAAAGAATTTACCACCCTTATGAAAGAGGTGAATTGTTTATTACCTAAAGGAGCTATAGGGCATAAAATGCTAGTGATTCAGACAACCATCTACCAAATCAACAAATATACCACCAATCTATACTGGAGTATAAGTAGATTAGATGCCACATGATAGATTTAACAGGAAGAGTGAGTGATTTGGATGAGAAGTACACCATGTGGAACCCAAATGATACTTATTTGAAGAAGGATAGCGAATAGTGGATGTGCATTGATTACATAGCATTAAACAAGATTACCATCAAGAACCACTATCCATTAGTATAGATCGAGTTGATTTATCAACTACAACCAACCAAATATTTTTTCAAAAAGTTAGTCTATTATCAAATTTCAAGAGGATGTTCTCTCTTTGATATAAAGAAGCTAGTTTAGACTTCTAAACTTTAAGGAGATATTCTTTCCTTGATTCTTGCAATTGGTTAGAATTTTTATTTTCTTTATAAATTATAAATATATAGCTAATGTAGTGGGATAAATGCTTGATATTATTGTTATTGTTATATAAATTACAAATATATTAAAATCAAAGCAAGAAATTTTTTTTTCAAAAATTAGATTTTATAACCATCTTTGTCTTGAACTACAGGAGTAGCCGTTGAACTACAAGAGGAGGCTAGTCACACCTTTCCTCTCTTAGTATTGAACAGAAAGACAAAAAAGGGTTGGTGAAAGCCATCACACATCTGGGTTCAATATTGAAGCATTCAATTTAAATAAATTCAGAATTGTCAACGGAGAATGGAGCACCATGGCGCAAACGTTCCCTATTGAGCCATAATGCAAAAGTTCACAATGCATGCTATTTTAAACATGGGAAATATTATAAATAATTATAAATAAAAATATTTATTACTATGAAGTACTAATTAAATTAAAAAATATACCATTATGATAATAAAAATAACCAAAGTGACACTTAAGTTCAAGTAAAAAATACCTCAATAATAAAAAATTCAAAATATTATAATTATTTTTTCAAGTCTATTTGTTTTATAAGAAATGCAATAATTCAAGAAAACTAAGCTAAACCTAATAAATACTAACATAAATTATAATTTTAAATTTAAAATCCTAAAAAACAATGGTGCATGCTATTTGCGCCATGCTCTATTGGTCCTATATGGCACAAATAGCACTATTTTGAATTAATGCGCCACGCCATGTCATGCACCATGGCACACGCCATTTGCGCCATATACATGCATGCACAAATCTATCAAAAATAATGGATAATTGAATGGACAGCAAACCATAGTTGTTTGGAGAGGAACTTTGAGTAGGGAGGAGAAATGAAAGGGAAGAATTACTAACGGGCTTGTCCACAACTCCATGTCACTCACTTATGAAAATCTAGGATAATGTGATCATTCTTTGTTATTTGACTCCATGGGTTGTGGATCAAACTTACCTTAAAGTGTGTGCCTAGCCGAAGGTGAGCTGATGCCAATCAGAGAAGAAAGAAGAGCAGCTGATGGGCAAGGGAGGAAACCAAATAGGAGAGATGGGAAAAGAATTGGGTTAATAGAGGCCGTGAGGTAGGAGTGAGTGGAAGAGAATAAGGGTAACACAAAGAAGATCTAAAAAAAGCAGAATTATATAAATGCATAGATAACAAGATAAGATCTAAACTAAGCAGATAAACAGCATAAAAATAAGCAAAAAATGATAACTAAATTCAATTTGAATCTGGCTCTGAATGCAACAGCGACTGAAGCATATTCTAGTATATGGGCTTAGTCTTGGAGAACTGTGCACCAATAATTAACAAAGTACAATGAAGTATTAACACTGGCCACAGAAAAAGAACAAAGAAGGAAGAAATGCCTACTATAATGGCATATACTGAAAATGGACAGAGAAATAAGCAGTGTATTAAAAGTGAACCTGTTCAAGTTTTGTTTGAATCTCTTCTACTGAAAGCCTTTCTTCGTTGGTCATGGCTTCACGCAATCCACTTCTATGCCCATTCGATTTGAAGATTTTTGTCTGATAACGGAACTGAGATTATTATTAGCTCTGTCAATTCTGTTTTTTTCTAGATAAGAGATACAGGTGAGTTCAACTAAGCTACTACACTCCTTTATTTGTTACCAACCTTGCCACTGGCAGACACAGCTCCATTTATCTTCTCAGAGACTTTTCTCCTAGGTGGTGCATTCCTTACTTCAACATCCGCAAATGTGGAAGAGAAATCCTATGAATGTAGTGACTAGTGAATAAGGATGCATGGAATCTGAAGCATATTTCAATTCCTACAACTCAAAATCAGTCAAAATAGAAGAGTAGTGCATATTTCAAATATTTACAATTCCTAGTCTTTTATATCGTAGAAAATAAAACGGAAATTTGTATCCAAACGGAACTCGAAAAAATTAGGCAGAAAAAGATGCACTATATCGCAAGAACAACATGCTCATCAGATCAATTTGAGTAAATTGAAGTACCTCCGAGTCGGTAAAACGCTGCCGAGCCATCGAAAGTGATCGCTGCCTCCTCAATCTCGAACACGAAGTCCCCCTGTTTTTCCTACCATTCTCCGAAAAAGTATTACTCTCCCCAGCTGCTTGCGGCTCAGCGCACCTCGACACTGACCTTCCTCGCCTCCGGTGAGCATCGCCCTTGATGATGTCAACATCCTTATATCTCCCGAGAAAGAACTCATGGGCAAGGTCATCAAGGCTAATCTCAGGGAACACGAACCCACTTGAGTTGTTACTAGGCCGAATCTCTAATCTCGGGGGCTCGTCCTGCTCCAACCCTACCGCTGGAGGTGGGAGGCGGTCGGAGAAGCGACTAAGGCTCCTTGAGCGGCGAACAGTAGCGCCACGGTTGGAAGAGGATGCATCGCCGGCAGCGTCGTCGACGAATGTAGATCTTCTCGTGCTCGACCGAAAGGCCGCCGTCGCCATTCCCGGCTAGGCCGCAAGGTTTTAGAATTTTTAACGAGGATTTATTACACGCATACAACTCAATTTACATATCTACAAAATTAAAATATTATATTTATTCATTTATCACCAAAAATTCAAATTTTCAAATTTTTTTACTCAGTTTACCTCTCCACGTTACCACCTAGAATCGCAACTGAAATCTCCAGTGAGCGAACATGCTCTCTCCTCTCCCGTAAGCCCAATCCTCGACTTCGGTCACACTGAGCACCCTTCCGCGGTCGCCGTCGCCGTCGCCATCGCCATCGCCATCGCTATCGCCTAATTCATTTGATTGCTGCAATTAGTTGAAAAGAATGGGCAACGTGAAATAAGTTTTAGGTGGCAAATTAACCTCTTATATAGTAGCTATACAACTCCTTATATTACTGAACTATTGATCTATCATCTATTTTTCCTGCTTTGTGCACATGTGCAAACTAAATGAATGTGAATAGAGCAATGGAAAATTGCTGGATTAAAGAATTTTGCAAATTTCATCATTATTTAGCAGGTGCTATATTAGTAGTGCTTTAAAAATCGGACCAGTTCAACCGTGGACCGGTTTGAGGGACGATCTGGTCTAATCTGAAAACCGGCTTTGCTTTAAACTTGGCAGTTTTGGTATGAACCGCCAGTTCAACCGGTCCCGATTTTTTAAAACAGGCCGGTTCAAGTTTTAGAATAATATTTGTTAAATAAATTATTTAATATTAAATAAATATTAAACTTAATCATAATTAATATAAATATTATTATAAAACTCTTAAATTAAATTAAAGATAATACTATTTAATTTTTTATATATTTAATTATATATTATAATTTTTATATATTTAATTATACATATGAATGATTTATATATATAATTTATATTTTGAGTTTTTTATATAATTTATATTTATAAATTATATTTAAATATGTAATATAAATTAGCAATAATTTATATTAAATTATATGGTTATTATCTTTCTTTATTTTGTTAATTTTATTAAATATTTATAATAATATTATTATTATTTATTGCATCATCTGGTTCGACCGTGGTTCGACCGGTCGAACCGTGAACCTCTCCTTCTTCCAGTTCGTTGTCCAGTTCTATTTTCAAAACCTTGTATATTAGCATCAAAGGTATCAAACATGGTCAAATTCATTGTAGGCACAACTTACAATGTGAATAATACACTTGCTATAATGAAATGAATCATAAAAGAAAATTTTGTACATGTCTGTGAAACTAGTCTAATGATGATTATAATTATTTCAAATAACTAGTTAAACTGACAACCTCAGCATTTGAGATTACTGGGGAGTTTAATTCGTTGTTCATTTCAAGGACAATATCATGAGAAAATTGATGGATCAGTTGAGCTTGTGGGCCCCATTAGTGTGGGTGATAGGCAAGTAGAGAGGGGGCTCAAAGGCTTATCATAGAAACTAATATTTGAAGGGAATTAGAAATGTTTATTTAGAGAAAGAGGGTTGATTTGAATTCAAATTTGGAAGGGAATTAGGAAAGTTTATTTAGGGAAAGATGGTTGATTTGAATTCAAAATTTAGAGGGAATTAGGAAGGGATATTTATGATTAATTAGGTTGTTTTATGTGCATTATATGAATTATGTTTTGTTGTTGTTTTCTTTAGAGTTGTTCCTTGCGGCACCTACAGTTTGTGGAGAGTTACTCTACCTCTCGAATAATATATCAACTAGTATTTTGGTTTGTTCTGATGATATAACAACTATCTTAACAAATTTCAGTTGTGAATTCTCTTTGTATTGCTATTTTTTGTTGTGTGGATATTGGATTTCTATCAAATTGGTATTAGAGCATCTTTTTTTACCTATGATAGCTTAGAAGGTTAATGCGTTCGAGGAGAGGCTTAATGGGGAAGTTTGAAATTTGAAACCTAAAATCTGAATTTGAAGTGTGAATTTCAATAAATGAGGAAAAAAAAATTAATCTAGAAAAGATGATGAAAAGGAAGTTAGAGTTTCAAGCCAAAACGACATCATCGGAGGCAAGGGAATCGTTGACCGGATAGGGAAGCAGGGAAAATTTATTATAAGGACGATGAGTGACGATCAGGAGGTGCAAATTTTGGAGGAGGAAGAGAAGATGACACCTTTTGAGCCACTTCCAATAAAGGGAAAGGGTAAAGGATATGGTCAATGAAGAAATTAGTATGAATGTTTGCTCGAGAAAATTGGCTATAGGCACGAACCCCGTTTTATAGGCATCTTGTTAACTAGATTTTCCCTGAGGATTGTATCCGGCCTTATTTAATTCTTGGTCATTACTTCTTATGAGCATAAGCTTTCATAGTTAATTATCAAGAGAATTATCGATTCAGGATAAATCACTTTAACATAGCTTAGGAATCTTAGGTTTTAGTCTCGTTCTTGAGGGATGGAGATGGAACTGATTAAGATCCTATGGTTCTGTCATCCCAGGAGTATCATAAATCTCAATATGTCTATGCTAAAAAACCATTGGTTATAATATCCTCGAAATCTAATTAGCAATCATTGGTTGCCTCATCTTAGAGATCCTAAATAGATTGAGATGGTTTGGTTATAATTTAAGTTTGGAGCTTATATCTATTAGAATGCCCATTATTTTATTTAGTTTGGGGTTATGGATTTTTTAGGAGTTTCCCAATAGTTTGGTTTAAGATGAGGCTTACGACTCTACTTAGGAGTTGCCTATTATTTTAATTTGGGACAAGGCTTATGACTCTACTTAGGAGTTGCCCATTGATTTAGCTTATAATGGGGCTTATAACTCCACTTAGGAGTTGCTCAATAATTAGTTTCGGATGGGGCCTACGTCTCTATTTAGGAGTTGCCCGATAGTTTGGTTTAGGATGGGGCTTACGACTTCATCCAAGAGTTGTTTGTTATTTAATTTGGGATGAGACTTATGACTCCACTTAGGAATTGCATGTTGATTTAATTTAGGATGGGGCTTACAACTCCACTTACAAGTTACCTGTTATTTTAATATGGGTGAGGCTTTTGGCTCGACTTAGGAGTTTTATATTGATTTAGTTTAGAATGGGGCTTACAATTCCACCTAGGAGTTGCCCTTAGATATTATTTGGGGATTATTACTTCACTTATAAACTTCCCAAATAGTAGGTATTACTACTTCCATTGAAATTCCCCTAATGATTTTTATTTGAAATGGATCTTATTACTTCTATTAGAAATTGTATGTAGTTTAACTTTATGATAGGTCTTACTACTTCTATTAGAAGTTGCTAGTAGTTAAGTTTTTTATAGGTTTATTGGTTATATTAGAAGTTGTCTGTAGAATTTTATTTTAGATAGGTCTTACTATTTTTATTAGAAGTTCCCTAGCAAATTGGTTAGAGTAGGTCTTACTACTTCCCTTGGATAGAATGTTCATTTTGAATAGAAATAGGTCTTATTTATTATATTTAGAAGCAGCGTAATCATTTAGGTTTGTTGCATTTAGGAATAGTTATTTTTTTGTTTACACTTTCCTCTTGTTTCAGTAACTTCCTTTTCAATCCAATATTACTGCTTTAGTTTCAGCATTTTGACATTTCCTTTAGCACTATTGCTTTGCTTACAATACTGAATATTCTCTTGTTTATCTATCTATAGGTGTTTGGAGCCCGCACTATTGAAGTTTGTGTAGAATATTGTTCAGAATTTGTTCGAGTTTGAGTTGAGTTGAGTTTTAAAAGTTTCAGTTTGAGTTAATTTGGTATTGGAGTCAGTGGGACTGTTGTATCTGATAGAGTTTTAGTGTAAACATTTATTTATATCATTTTTCTTTCTCTTCTTCTTTTACTTGATTGTATTTTTAAAATTATTTTAGAAAAAAATTAATTCAAAATGTGTTTAGTTTCAAATTAATAATTAATTAATTAAAATATTTTCATGATTATTTAGTTAAATTAATTAATTATCATTTAATTTAATTGAAATTACTACGAAAAAACACACTTAAATGTTTCAAGTACTCTCAAATTATGTAAATAAATAATTATCAAATTATTTTTGAAAAGTGCTCTAAAATTATTCTTTTAAAATAACTCCTTTTTATTTAATTTAAGTAATAAAAATGTTTCTCTTCATTTTCCTAAAAAATTCGGCATCCCCCCGACATCGCCTTCCCACGAGAGGAGATTGGTATTATCTCTTTCTATTCTTTTTTGTATTTACATAAACCTTTTTGTGCCAAGCTTTTTAAATATTAGGCGAAACAGGAATCGAGCAAAAGCAATAAAATAATCCCTTGTATACTCATAGATAGTAGGCAACCAGGTTGTGTATGAGATCACACTAGGCTTGAAGGAAATGAGATCAGGCAGGCCTCGATGCTCGTATTTAGAAATAGAGGTGGGTCCTACAGTAATAGGACTAAAGTACGGGTTGGGTGTGGGTGCTCATAGAAGTGAGCAAGAGGCTGGCGATAGATCAAGCCAGGCAATGGGGTTAGGTAACAGATGTAACGGGTGTGTTTTTTACGAGCGACAACAGTAGTATGGCCTTCAGGGCAGGAGTGGATGCAAGCAATTGGGTCAAAAACACATAGGCCAAGAAGCATGCAGGAGATCATGTGAGATAGAGATCATGGAATGAAGAGAATGAGCACAGTGTGAGTGTGTTTTTTGTTCCATTTTGCTGTATTTTATTGATCAAATCAGCATGTTGTATCGAATGGATGTGTTGCTTTGTGAAGTATTGTTCTTACTTGATTTTCTGGTTTTTTTTAATATTTAAATAAATTATCTTCCAACTAATTCATTGTGTGACTTTCACATAATGAATTTGTCATAGCATTTTGTAATATTTTAATGTTTATTTGCATTATATGTTACTTTTCTTTCAAATTAAGATGTTTGACTAGAGTAGATCTCATTCACTACCCAGAACTGACCCTTCGAAGGAGTAGCATTATGATCCTATATTTGGTAGCCCCCTTCAAGCTTTGAGTGGTTGCACTTGGTGGACTCATTATATATTTATAGTATATTAGAGAGTACTCAAACATGTAGGAGTTTAAGAGGCTATTTATATTTCTTTATTATATTATAGTCACTTGTCATCTTCTGGGCTATAGGGTATAATTGAGTGATGGGATAGTACTACAAATATCTATTAAATTGGCCCAAATGAGATGACTATCATGCTTTCAGATTTATAGATTATCTCTGGCCTACCTATCTTGGGCACTCCCTATGAGGAGTGTATTCCTTCATATTATGCTCTCTTTAGTTGTCGGGTGGCTAGGAAGCAGAGGAGAGGAAATTTATATATTTTATAGGTCTTCATTAGTGTTTGACACAATATTTTCACCTCTATCAATAGAAGAAGAGGAAATGCGGTTGCATGGTGACTATTTACTTAGATTCTTAGACTAAGAGTTTATTATGTCAGACAACACATGTTGCTTAGTTTGCTTAGCTTTATGACCCTTTTAGGGAGGGGATTTTATTATACCAAGTAGCATTCAATAGAGTTATTTGAGCCTGGATTAGCAGGGTGGTGTAGTCAATTTTTGCTAGGGGGTATAGAGGAGATACTTATAGTATCCTTTCTATCCACTTGGTTATGTTATTTTATTTTTTCTATACAAGGCAAGATTATACATCCCTATACTCTTTTGATAACTAGCCTAATTATAAGTGGGAGGAGGGTTTCACTAGCTTCAGTAGTTATTGTATAGATATACCATAACTTTGGCAAGTTTTTATTTTATATGATCATGATCATCACAGCATAGAGATCCCTTTACATTGCTTTCACAAATGGGTTCATATTCATGTTGTTGATGATTTTAGTTATCTTGAGCTACCATGTTACTTTGCAAATCGTCATTTCCCTTCTATTATTCAGCTTGCTAGAGCAACTTTGTCTACAGACCAAGATCAAATTAGACTATTTATGTTTTTTCCTTTACGTATGATTGGTAACTTCAAACTTATTTATAGATCTCTAGTTGGGTTTTTATCACCCTAAATTTTAGGTATAATACTTTTATGACTCTCAAACTGAGAGGGGTTGACCCACTTTTCTTTTTAGAGCCTATTATGTACCTATTGCTTCATAGTTCATTAACATGAGGGCCAATTGGCTTTACTATAAATTATATTGATATGTGATTTTGGATGGATATAATCCCAATAGAGTCGTCAGGCTATTCATATTTATTTAGGCCGCCCCTTTAGATGGACTGCTATGGATTCATGGGGTGATTGATACACATTACTTAGGCTCCCTTTCATTATTAGTTTGTCTTGAGGAAGCTTCTATGACATAAGCATTTATTCTCTGTCTTGGGTTAGGATCCCATTTATACATTGCACATGTGGATTCCCCCACTAGTTTCACCCATATGTTACTATCTTAGATTAAGCATGCATTCTCCTGTTTCTTTGAATTATGGATTTGAGCTTATAACAGAAGAATCCTAAGACTAAGATGTTTGAGGAATCCTTCAGTGCCTCAGATCATATTACTGTGTATAGAGAGTCCTCCAAAGCTCATGATAAGAGAAGGAAAAGAAGTCCCAAGCATGCTTCTAGACTTGGTGGCCCTTGTATGTAATTTATATTATTTTCCTTTTTCTTTCTTTTTTCATTTATTATTCTCTCCCCTTGTTTATTTATGCATAATAATATGTAAATTTTGCAACATCTTTTTAGATAGATTGATCTCCCCCTCTTTTGGCAGAGGTTACTCCATAAGTAGGACATAGTATGAAATACCAGGTTATATCACCTTTCCCCTTTGATTAAGATATATTAATTTTAATTTATGTATTCAAAATTTTTATGATATATTTTTTCTTTCTATTTCAATATCCAAACATACTTCTCATGACATAATGAGCTTGCCCATGTTGGATCCAATCAGTTTGGCTACTTCACATACTACTTTAAGCTTATGTGAATTTTACTTCAATAATGAAGGTACTAATGGATATCATATTTTATCAATTCATTCATCATTTTTTTTTATTCAAGAATGCATCCCTTTGCTTTTTTTTTACTCAGGTAGTAGACCTTCCCCTGAGGTACATTATAGGGAGTTCATACTAACTTGATCAAATCATGATACCATTATGAGCTCAGCACTAGGCACTACTATATGTGAATTTTATTTTAAGCTATTTGTTTCTTTATTCCCTTAATGTGTTCATGTTGGATATAAAACCTGAATCAATGGTGGCTCAACATAAATATTATCATTAAGTGGCTTGGGTGCAGAAAGCCAATTGGCTATTGAGTACACACCCATTACTGTTGCTCCTTCTTGTGATGTTAAAGGTAAATATTTTTATCCACCTACTCATTTATTACCATTTCATTCATCATAATTTTCCCTTTTCACCATTTTTTATGTATGTACATATAGGTGAATGGCCATCATTTCCTTAGCATGCCCATAGTGGTTCCATGTACATATTATCTGGGAGTGATTCTTATTATATTATTACAGTGTTGATTACTTCACCTCATTCTGCCCTTTCATATTCATCATGGGTGATTCTAGGCGGTTTATTATGAGGATCCTCACTAGGTTTTACTTATCATTTAAATAACCACCACCTAAAGGTTTAAAAGTGATATGTTCCCCTAGTATTTGTTGTCTTTCTTTTATTTACTTATAGTAATACACTTCTTTTTCTCTCTCTTATTTCTATTTTTATTAGCAATCCTCTTTTCATTCACCATTCTATTCAGGTTTGAATCTAACATGTTTCGTATCAATGGTATCTTCCCAAGCCCGCAGTTATTTTGATCGACGATTATTGAGTAGTATTTTCTACATTTTTTTTGCACTGTGAAACTTGTTACTTGGAGTATGCCATGATGATTTTCCTGACATAGCCAGCTTCTGTGTGGAGGCTAGTTCTCTTTTAGATTGTTGACTCTCAGGACAATAGTTTACAGAAATGGGAGTCCCTTTACTAATCCATTACATTTTGATTGTTCTAATTGCATTTCATTTCTCAAGAGTTACTTCTATAATTCTCATTGGAGGCTAGAGTAAAAGCTGCATGGAACAAGATGAGGAGGGCTCATATGGATCTCAATATTGGTATACAAACTTTGAGGCGTTATTAGCGAGAGATTTTTTAGGAGTAGTTTGAGCTTTTCAAGATATCAATTGAGCTCAAATCTTTAAGGAAAAGGGATAGAGATCTTTTGGAGAGACATTTAGAGATCAGAGTGGTAGGAACTCATACTGAGGAGGAGTTTTCTTAAATAGCCATTGAAGTTGATAATTTGGAACATACTTGATCTTCTTCAACTAAGGAATTTGATTTGGCACATCATTAGTTGGACATTGCTCAAGAGTGTTTAACGATGTTAAAGGATCAATTGATCAAGGTCAAATAGTAGATAGACAACATTCAATATAGATTTTCATTTCTTTTTTGACATTTTTTGGGTTAGTATACATGAATTTATTAATTTTCTTTTCTTTTTATTTTGCTGAGTTGATATTTATTGTTTTAGTCATTTAAACATTATTAAAATAGCTCAACTATTAGGATTTTGAGCACAAAAATTTTCTAGAGGTTAAGTATTTAGACTTGTTGAACATATATTTTGACATTTTATTCTCAATTCTTTATATCGATTAAAATTAGCTCGGCCCTAAGGCTTTTGAGCGCAAAAAAATTTTAGAGGTCCGATCTTTAGACTTATTGAACCTATATTTTAACATTTTAGTCTCAATCCCTTATATTGATCAAGCTTAGCTTAACCCTTAGGTTTGTGAGCATGAAAGATTTTAGTTGACTATTATAGGTAGATTATTTAATAAATGTACAATTTGATATATAATTACATCCCCTAATCAGATAGGGTATATTATTAAAAAAAAAACTGCCTCTTATCACGTAGGACTATATCACAAATGCTTCTAGCTTTGTAGGAATATATATAATTTTATTCCTCTCTTACAAAAATATAAAAAAAATTTCTCTTACCTTACAAGAGTATATAGCAAATACTTTATGCTTTGCAGGAATATGTATAATTTGTCTATTGTCTTGTAGGAATACATGGAAAATACCTCCTTTACACAAGGATTTATAAATTACCACCTATTTTATAGGAGGATATATAAATTACCTCCATCTTGCACAAGTATATATAAATTACTTCCTGTCTTATAGGAGTATATAAAATTTGTCTCCTACCTTGCAGGAGAATATATAAATTACCTCATGACTTGTAGGAGGATATATAAATTGCCTACTATCTTGTAGGAGGAGTTTCAAATATAACATGCCTCCTATCTTAGAAAATAAATTTCAAATATAACAACCCTTTGGTTAGATTATAATGTATGATATTTTTCAAGTAATTGACATTGATTGGGGACATAGGCCTTTGACCTATTAGGTCTATGAGTTGATAGGATCATCCTTCATATAATTTTTAAACAATGAAGGGTCTTTCCCAAATTCGGTCAAATTTAATGCTGATGTGATGGTGGGGTATTATTGGTCTTTGACGAATGAGGATAAGTTTACCTAATTTAACTTCTTGGATGAATCATTTGATCATGTACCCTAGTCATTCTTACTTTATGAGTTTCAAGATTCTGTTGAGCTTGAAGTTGAACATTATCAAGGGCTTCAAATTCATTAAGTTGTAGGTGATCTTTTTCTTCTTTTGTGATTCAATATTGTATAACATTATGAAGTGATGGTAACTCAACTTCGAGGGGAAATTTTTATTATATTCCAAAAATCAGTGAATATGGGGTAGCCTATGTTATAGTTTTATAAGTGGTGTGATATGTCCACATAGCTTCTATTAGTTTATTATGTAGATCTCTCTTATTTTTAGAGATAATTTTCTTAAGTAAATTTATCAAAGTTTTATTAAAAGCTCCAACCAAGCCATTAGCTCTTTGATTATATATTAAGGAATAACGCCAATCTATTTTATATCATTCAATAAATTGATAAATTTTAATGCTATTAAAGGTCATGTTGTTGTTAGATATAATGTGATGTATCACACCAAACTGATTTATAATATTATCTCAGTAAATTTTATTACATCTTCTGCTTTAACTTCTCTCAACCGAATTACTTTAGCCCATTTTGAGAAGTAATAAGTGAAGCAAAGATAAATCGATGTCCTCAATAAGAGGGTGGCTTTATAGGACCAATTATATAGATGCCCCAGCTCTCAAATGGCTATGATGTTACTGTCAAATGTAGTGGGTTAGATAGTTAATGTATGATGTAAGCATGTTCTCACCATTGAATGCATTTTTTAGTATATTTAATACAATTTTGAATCGTACTTGGCTAATAATATCCCATACATTTGATTTTGATTTTCATTTTTTGACCAAATTGTTATGCACCACACAATCCTTCCTGACCTTCTGTTATAATATTTTTGGATTCATCAAGACCCAAACATTATAATCATATTTAATCAAATAATTTTTGATATAATGTATCATTTATAAAAGCATATCTTAGTGTCCATTTTTATATTTATGAGGCAATAAACTTATCCTCAAGTAATCTTCCTTCTTTGAAGTATTTAATGAATGGCTCCCTTCAATTATTTTCATCAGATATAGCTTGTTCTCTTATATTTCTTTTCCTTCATTGTCTAATAATAAGGCTGGAGCCAATACATGTCAGGTTTGGATTATTATAATGATTAGAGCCTCTTTGAAATCTACTAGTTCTTTAGCTAGCTTTGTCAGTGCATCTGCTTTGATATTTTCACTATGTGTAAATCTAGTATGACTAACATCAAGAATATAGTATAAGAGTTTCAGAGCATACTCATTATATGAGATTAACTCAATCTTGTTGATTTTAAAGCACCTATTATTTGTTTGACTATGAGTTGAGAATCTCCATATTTGTCAAGTTTTTGGATTTTCATGTTGATTGTAAGCTCAAGACCTACTATTAAAGCTTCATATTCATCTTCATTGTTGGTGTAAGATTCTATTAGGCTATAAGAATATCAGAATATACCTCTTTGCAGGGTAACGAATATGAGGCCAATACCAACCTAAACTATTATAAGGTTAGGTGGCTTGGCTGATTTTATTGATGAAGCTTCATAAAAATATAACTCCATTCCTACAAAAGTGATTCTTCTTCTACTTTGAGAGTTTGATCATTTCATAAATCATTATTAAGTGGAAAGTATGCATGTAAAGGATAGGAAGCTAGGATGTTGGCTAGGGCCTTTCCTTTTATAGCCCTTTGTGGAGTATATATGATGTCAAATTAAATTCAATAATTTAAGTTATTTTTTAAAATATAAAATATTTAATTTAAATAATTTAATTTCATAATAAGTTATTAAAATATAACTTAAATTTTTTAATTTTTGTCAGAAATCTATCGGAAATTTCCCCAGAAATTTCATCGAAAAAAAAAATCCGTCGGAAAGCCAGTCAAAAAATATGTTGGAAATTCGTCAAAACTTTTTCGTCGAAAATCCGTCGGAATTTGTGATGAATTTTACTTCCGCCAAAAATTCTGCCGGAAATGAGCTGTTTTCCTGTAGTGTGAGAGCTGGTCTGATCATTAGAAAGTTTAGAGTGTCAACTTTAGATATTAAAGTTATTTTATGAGTTAGCATATAATGTTATAGTTTTTGTGTGGTAAAGATTAATGCTAAATTTTATTTTTCTATTGATAAATATCTTGATTATGTTTGTATTAGTCTTTGACTAATATAATAAAGTGCATTTTTTTACCATTTTTATTATTTTATGCTAATAATGCCCCTAGTGATTCCTCAAGCGCCACTGTAGATAAAATTAATGATTTTCCTTAAATAGGGGTAACAAAAATTGAAAGATTTTGCAAATATTATTTTATGCTATTAAATGCCTCCTAACAAGTGTTGTCCCATATAAAAGGGATATTTTTCTTCATCATGCAAGGGAAGGGTTGAAATCTACTTGAGAGGTTAGATATAAATCTTTGAATATATGACAATCTTCCTTAGATTGAACAAAGTTGTCTTAAATTTTTTGGTGGTGGCATTTCTATAATTTCTTTAATCTTAGAGGGATCAATTTTGATTCTTCTATGGCACACAATAAATTCATGAAATTTTTTAGGAGAAAGACCAAAAGCACATTTTGGTGGATACATTTTCAAATTAAAAATTTGAATTATTTCAAATATAATTCTAAGATTATTTACATGATCATATTGAGCTTTACATTTTATAACCATGTAATCAATATAACACTCAACATATTTATGTATAAGATCATCGAAGATACTCTCCTCAAAGACATCACTTTATGTGGCCTCAACATTTTTCAAGCCAAAAGAAATCACTTTATACATGATATACCAATAGGAATTCATAATGAAGTGTGTTTCTAACCTTTTGGATCTATCTTAATTTGATTGTAGCCTAATGATCAATCCATAAATTAAAACATATTAATATATTATTGAATGTGAGTTCTATATTGGCTAGTGGAAAGTCATCTTTTGTGTAAGCCTTATTTTAATCTATGTAGTCTATACCAACATGGATTTGGTTGTTCTTTTTCCTCATTAGAACAATCTTAGTGATCCAATTAGTGTAGTTCTCTTCTTGAATTAATCCAACCTAAATGAGTTTTTATTGTTTCAGTAATAACTTGTTCTTTAATCTCAAGTTGCATTTGTCTTGGTGCCTTCTTGATAGGTGGCATTCTAGTATCAATGGAGAGTTTGTGAACTGCTAACTCTAGTGATAATCCAAGCATTTCATAATAATTTTATGTGAAGCAGTCTTTAAACTAAAGAAGTAACATTTTTATCTCTTCTGCATTATCATGAAATGCTTATGTAGTGTATGAAGATTGAACATATCCAAGACACCAAGTTTTAAATTTTACATACCCATCAAATGTTTGAGCATATTTTACATTCCAAAAACTTCTAAAATAGCAAGCTTGTTTACTTATTTTCCCTAAAATGACATTTCTTTCAATATGCTTTCTTAGAGAGGGTGCAAAATATAGAGGGATAACAAATAGTATATATTTGTCTTCACAATTATCATTCTCCCATTATAATCCAACAGGGTGATGATTTGACATTCTATTTGACTTATAAAAGATGTTTCCACATTCATTGCGACCTCCACTTAGGTAACATAGAAAGTTTTTAACCTTTTTGCACTTGTGCTTGATGGGGCCGTCAAGGTTTTGACATGCACCACTAGCATGAGTATCATTTTAACAATGTTTGAGGATATTTGAGAGTCAGATACTCTCCTTAAAGAGCGTGAGATTTTCTTTAATTTCTTTGTTATAGAGTTAAGTTGTGGATCCCCTTCTTTTTAAGGCATCCTTGGGAATTTAGGTTGGTAAAGGAACAATTCTTCCTCCTAATTTTCAACATCACTAGAGGCACTAAATAAGATTGTTTTGATTCACTCTTGCCTTTTTCTTTTAACTTTGCCTTATAATGTGGAAGAGTCTAGCTTTTGGTTGATTATCACCCTTTGGCTTTTGTTTTATGAAATATTTTATATCATCATTGATTTTAACTTTGTATACAAAAAATGTTTGTTCATCACTATTAATTTGATGTTCTTCACCACCTCAACTATATTTTATGCATTGATGAAGTATTAAAGGCATAAGATCATATTGATGAAGCCATAATATTCCAAGGAGTGCTTAATAAGAAGTGTAAGAGTCAATCGCATAAACTTTTTCCTATGTATAATGTTCTCCAAAACTTAGGGGTAAAATAAGGGATTCTTAGGTTCTTTATCATTGTTTATTAAACCCTTGAAGAAATACCATACTTTTATTCAAGAATTTCACATCTAGAGCTAATCCTTGAGTATTTTAAGACTCGTTAGATTGACAGAGGAGCCAAGATCAACTATAATTATATTTGCTTGAATAGTGTTACTTTTTATAGTAATATTAAGTGGTCGATTATGTTATACAAATCCCAGGAGTATATTATTATCATAAAAAGAGATTGCAAATGTACTTTTAGTATATAAAACTTACTTCATACTTTACTCACAAATAGTGCCTCATATTATTCCAAATTTTATAAAGCCATGATGAGCACTTCCTAGATGTATTTTGATATAATGGGGGGATCACAAATGCTTAAAAAATATAGGTAACTTATGGAGATGGTCTAAGAAATTATAACCCATAATAGTAATAACAGTCTTTTTAGATTTAGGTGAATATTATGGCATAACATCCTCATTGACTTAAATATTTTTCTCTTGATCTTTTAACTTCATTTGTGGCAGAGGAAGAATATGCTTGTCACTCCTTAGCTAGATTTATATCATCTCCTTAGATGCACTTAGGGGTGTTAAAATGGGTTTTTGGGTCAGGTTTGGGTTGAACTTGGAATTGACCTAGGTCAAAATGGGTTAACATGAGCCCGTCTAGTGTTATAAATGGGTCAAAAATTTAAACATGGACTCGACCCATAGGGTTATCAGATTGATCTTACCCGACTAGTGAGCATGGATGCGATGCACTCATTTTGGTGCAGATTACCAATTACAGAGTTATACGGGAGGGGTATGGGTGCAAGCCATGGGGCTAGTTCATAGTAGCCATGAAGAATGCTCCAGCCTACTGCCATCGATGAGGTTAGATCTAGTTCCTCCATTTTTATAAGATATTTCAACAAGTAAACTCCTTAGGAAATTGATAAGAGAAGAAAGTGTATTAAAGAGTGGGAACGGGGATAAAAAAGTTGTGATAAGGGCTACCCATCCTTGATGTGCTTTTGATGGCAGGATCAGCCATCGTATTTCCTGTGTATACCAGTGATATCAGTGTTAGATCTCTTAATCGCAAAGCATTCCCCAGCATTCTATGATGAAGAGAAGTAAGATAAGGTGGATAGGGATAGCCTAGTTTCTAACCATCAGTGGGAGGAGAAGAGATGACTGAGGGGGCTGCAAACCATAATAAAGTGATTTGGATGTGAGGTGAGCGGTAGAGCATGGTGCAGGCAAAAATAACACATTCAGAACTCTATTTCACATATAGGTGAAAGTTAAACCATAATAGAGGAAGTAAGGGAAGTCCAACCCAGTAGAGGAAGCAAGGTGAGCACATTAGATGTGGTTTCCAAGTTAAATCGAGCCTGAACCAATTATACAAATGGGTTAAAAAAATGAAACCCAAACTTGACCCATATGGAAAACAGGTTAACCCAAACTCAAAATTTTCTAGGTCAGGTCTGAATTGGGTTTTAAGTTGGGTTAAATATTGACACCCATATATTCACTACCCTTAGTATGAGAGCCTTTTAAATTTACCATATCTTATAGCTTCTTTAGAATCTGAGCTACTTTTGAGCTTTGCATTTTTATTTTTAAGTGACATTTTACTCTTATTGTCATTATCATTATCAAGAAAGTGGAACTTCTCATATGATTTAGTGAACAAATATATTATGTAATGTGTTTCCTTGGTGACTTATAACTCGACAAGTTTCCATAGGAATAATATTTTCTTCTTCCAAACCTGAGTTAAGATGCAAGTCATCCATATATTCTTCCGGGTTAATAGGCCATCTAGGAGATTATTGATATTCAACAATAGAATCGATGCATTTTTAAATCCCAATTCACTTTGTTAATCTTTCTTGTTTACTTTTCAAGATTTTTATATAGTATTATGCTCTCCTCCTTGATCCTTAAAACATTTTGATGATTTCTTTTTTTTTTGGAGTCAACTCTTTTATGGTTGGATTCTTCAAAGAGAAGAGTCTTAAATTGACCTCCAACTCCAAAGCACTCTTATGATGAATGCCTTTGATAGCTAACATGATGTCCATCATTCGTTTGGTTTTCTCTGAAATGAAGATTCCCAACCACCTTATTCTTATTATGGTTCTTTCTACCTTGATCTTTTGCTTCTTGACATGGGATAGAAGAAACACAAATGGCCTGTTTGGTAGCTTCTTTCAACACAATCTTTATATATAAATAGTCTTAAATCAGATGACTAATGATTCTATGGTATGTAAAAATATTTGGATTATTAGTCATGCCAGCTTGCTCAGGTTCATGAGATTTTTTTAGTCAAAGAAGAATTTTGAGTGGATGCTTGAAAATTTTCCAGTAGTTGAAGACCTTTTCTTATTTTATAGTCTTAGGCAAATTTATCAATTCCCCTTTCTCCTTCTTATCAAAGGAAGAAGTAAATATCGTATTTGCTTCATCCTTTTTTGGATCATATGGTTTGATTTGTTTTCCCTTTTCAAAAGGGTTATTATTATAGTTATTATTGAAAACCCTAGGCTTGGGAAATTTTTCAAATTGGGCTACATGATCCAACAATTCTTGGAAGGTACTAAACATAGCCATTACCAGATAGGGAGCCATTTGATAATCAATATTCCCCATTAAAAGCTTAGTGAGTTGTTTCTCACACTTCATGTTGAGATTTCGCTAACTCGTGATATACTTGGTGATTGACTTATCCTTTTATGCTCTTCTCAAGAGTAAGATATGCAATATTCAACTTCTTAGTTGCACTGGCAAGTTTTTTTTAGAATATTATTTTCAATTCTACGAATGTTATCACTGCGTTATTAGGTAACTCAACATACCATTCATAAGCCATACTAGTGAGGTTGCTGAAAAATTGGCATAATAGTAGGGCATCCTTACCTCTGGTATTACCACATATAGCCTGTAATTAAACCATTAATTATAGAGGATTTTTGGTATTAGCAAATATATTGAATTTTGGGACAATAGATCCCTTTGGATGTTTTATTAGATTCTATTCCATAGGATATGGATGACCTCTGCTCACTAAGTATTCCACAACATCTGAGCTAATAATTGCCTTAATCTTTTGATTGATAATATTCCAATTTAAGCTTTACCGACCACTTCATGTACTTTATGAATTTTTAGTGTCAGCTTCTATTGCACTTCCATTCCGTGTCTAGAGTGACTAAAATACCAAGAAGAGTAGCTTTAGTGCCTCCAGTGTTCACCACTGGATTGATAACATTTTCTTGGGGATGAATTTCTTATGGTTGACTAGTTTTAGCTATCAAACCAAGCTGCCCAAATAGCTCTTTCATCATGCTGCTCATTACATCAAGATGTGTGTGGAGCTTATTAACCACCTAGTCTTTATTTGTTTAGAGAGATTGCATTTCTTATTGTAATCTTATTACAACTTTATTAATTTCTTCCTCCTCCATTTCTTCCTAATGTGGAGGTGTTCTATTTATAGGTGTTGCTTGCACTTGGCTACCTCGAGTTTATTCTTCATTTTGAGGATTGCAAGTTGTATACCTATGAGTTTATACTCTTTTAAAAGGTTGATCAAGTAGATGATCTACCATTCTCACAACCTCAATAACTAATGGATTAGATTCTTATGCATCCTCAATGTCATTATAGTAATCTTTATTTTTAGGAGAAGCCTTTCGTGAAGGTTCAATTTGTGGGTGTTATACCATTTGAGCTACAATAGTACATCAGGAGAGAGGTGAATTTGTGTTTTAAAAATACATTTTTAAAAACCTAATACCAAATTCAAAACTTAAGTTTAAAAATAGATATTGTAACGCGAAAGTTAATTATATGAATAATCAATTGATATTTTTTTGTTTTTATTTTGAAGAAAAATGAATATGAAAATATTTTTTTTTCTTATTTTTAGTTTTCAGATTTTTATTTTTATTTTTTAATAAAAACTTAATCCAAATGATTCTCAATGTTCTCAACTCACATTTGCATGAAAGTAAAATTATAAGAAAGTAATATTGTAAGAAATTAAAGTGTGGAAAAATAAGAATGAACACACCAAAGACTTATAGTGGTTTGGTCAACCTTGATATGCACCCACTCCCTGGAGTACCTCACTATAAGTATTGTACTAAACTCTTAGTGACTCTCATTTGGCCCCGGCAGTAAGGCAGAGAAGCCCTTATAAAATCTCTTCCATCAACTTGGTGCAGTGGAGCAGTCAAATTCCTTTCACCAACGATGCGATGGTATAGAAAAATCCCTTTCACCAATAGTGCAGTGGAGTTGTTAGTGACCCTTTGAATCTAAGAGCTTCTTCCCAGATTTTCCCTCAAATAAAATTTTGACTCATAGAGGAAGAAGGTGGATGATGATGGGATCAACCATATGAAGACTCATTCTCTCTCTCCCTCTCTCTCTCACTCCCTTGATCCCATAATATTATTCTCCCTCTATGTCTCAACACACTTTTCTCTCCCAAGCCCAAAGCTCACTTTTCAAGCTCTCTCTCACAAAAAACTCAAGCCCCTTAACTGCCAAAGACTCTTGAAAATGAAATAAGAGTTATTTAAATAAGAGACTCCAAGAAAACCCTAATTTTTAATTTTATTGATACTATTTATATAGTATAATAAGTATAATTCTCCTACTATAGTTATGCATGATGAATAGCCTACAGGAGGATTAGTTAAAGTTCATTAACTGATCATACTATATGAATGAGCAGTAACATGGTACGAATAGTTCAACTCAAAATTGTATTAGATAGGATGAACAAAAATCATCTGGAGAATCCTTGGGTGATTTGGATAGTTTGATTTTTGGATCATATAGATGAACCAAATCTCAACTAGAGACTTCTCGGGTGATTCGTACAGTATGATAAATGCATCATACAATATGATTTATAATTAATTAGATTTGATTTTTTTGCTTAATTACTCACATAATTATGTGGTTATTTAAAAGATCATATAGTATGAAATTATTTATATAGTATAAATAGTTTAAATTTCAAAATTTAAATTTGCATGTTTTAAGTAAATTAGATTCGACAGCAGGGTTTCCAGTCATAACTAATTGTCCAGCATGATTTCGTGTTCATAATGTACGATTATTTATAATTCAAATTTATATTTTTCTCATTTAAAATATATCATTTTAATTAGTTTTTATAGTAATAGATTATATAGTACAATTAAGATCATACAATACAATTTATTAAAAAAAATTAAATATTTTATTTTCTCTACCCTTGTGTGTGTATTACATTTTTGCTAAGCTACCATACACCTTTTGTAATATATTTACTCAAGAAAAGATTAAAATATAGACTTTTATAGAAATTAATCCTATGCTACCTAGTCTTTAGTTTTGATCCTTTAGCTGCACTTAGTATATGATGTACCTAAAATATTAGCACATAGAAAAATATATCCAATATAATGATAAGTAGGAGAAACTGAGCAAACTATCATAATATTTTAATCATCAAAACATAAGCTTGGGATATTGGATTATAACAATCCCCCTTTTTTATGATGACAAATATTATTGATTGAATTACAAGTTAATATTTTTCTCCTATATTCCTTATTGTTAAGTGATATCTTTAAAATCATAAGGAGATTTTTTTTTAAATTTTGTAGTTTTTAATTTTAAATACTAATATATTGAAAAATATTTTAACATAAAAAAAACAAAATAAACTATACTAAAGAGAAAGAAAAGTACAAATTAATAATTTCCTACTCCCCCTTTTAACATCACCAATAAGGGAGATACTATGATTGAATACATTCAGAACTAGATACTTATTGACCTAATTTTTATATGAGGTCACAAGGGCCTATCTAGACTTCAATTTGTTGACCTGTTGGTTGATATCCATCCAAGTGTCAATTATCCAGAACTTCAGTTCAATTAAAATTTGAACTTTAATATAGCTCAAAATTAAGGTTCTAGTTCAAACCTCAATCTAGCCTTCAAATCATTCTCTAATCTAGCTTCAACCTTATCCAATCAATGAAAATCTTTCAATTGATTGTAATTGACTTGGATAATTCAAATTTAATCATTTAAATCCAAAACCTAGACCAAAATCCAAGGTTAAAAGGCTATGTCATGAAAGCCTTCTTCAATGATTTTTTAAACATTTAAAACCCTAGTAAAATTACCCCTAAATCATGATATATCAATTGTATATTGATTAGGCATGTACCTAGGGTCAAGCCTCCAAGTTTGACCACATTCTGAGACCTCTAGCCTAGAAACTGAATATATTTCCAAAGGCTATAAAACCTTCAAATATTTACGGCCTATGCCGCTGGATCCATCATGTGAAATTTCCTCAAAAGCCTTTAATCATATATGGCCCCGTGTTTATGATGTTTTAAGCATTAATCTATATTTTGGTGGACCCACTTTGACCCCAGTTGACTAAGGTCAAAATGACCAAAATGTCCCTTAGGGGCTTAAATGGTCATTTCAATCCAAATTGCCTCCCCATTTTACTTGAAACCACTTTCATTCAATTCCAAAATGTTAAACCAAATTTGTTAGACCCAAACTCAAACCTTGGGTCATTCAAGGATCCAATAGCACTTTTTGACTAAAATGACCAACCTGGACCATGGGATCACCTCCATTTGAAACTAAATATCAAACCGAACCCATTAGACCTAAACACAGGCTTTAGGTCAACCTTTTTGCCTAAGTCAACCTAGGTTGATCAAATAACCCCTTAAGGGTCTAGATGGTCACTTTGACAAAAAATGACCTTTCCAACCTTGGAACCACCTCTACCATACTCCATTTATCATTTCAAACCTATCAATACAAAACCCAACTCTTGGGTCAACCTGTTTGACCAAGTCAACCTAGGTTGATCTAATGGCCCTTTAGGGATTTAAATGGTCATGTTGGCTATTTAGACCATTTTAACCCTTGAAATTGCCTCCACCAGACTTCAAATCAAATTTTTTAAGCTCAAACCATAGCACTAGGTCAACTTGGTTGACCAAGTCAACCTTGGTTGAGAAAGTCAACCTCGATTGACTAGATCAATCATTAAGCTAACTTTGAATAAAAATCTAGATGTGTTCAAAACTCCATCAAAACTCTTTGAACACATCCTTAGTGACTTGGGCTTGACTAGTCACACAAACTCAGTCAATAGTTGACCTAATCAACTGAGCCCAAGTCTAATCAAAATTGACCCATTTGACTCAAATCATTTCAAATATACATATCAAGTATTTCCAAACTTCCAAGTTATCAAGCTCACTTCTAATGCATGATTAAAATGTATTTGAAGCACATCATGAGTAAAATACATCAAGTTTTGACTTGAACAAATATCAAATCCTAGTCAGACTTTATAACCTTTGCATATATGCATTCAAACCCTAATCCTTTAACCTCAAGCCATTTCTAAATCAACCCACCAACTCAAGCTTCTTCTATGCCACATCAATATGCTAGTTTTATTGGTTTACTAGACAACCCAATCAACAATGTCTTTTAAAGACTTATTAATAGTCAAACTCCCTATTAAAGTTAATTACCTTCTTTCCCAACTATTCCAGCAATCTTAAAGGCTTTTTAAAATATTCTTAAGCTATTATTAAACCTTAGATTAACCTTAAGCAGCCCCAGTGGTCCTAAAAGTCCATGTTATGAAAAAAAAACCTTTCCAAATGGATGTCCTTAGGTTGTCCTTGCCTCCAGCTTTTTAACCACTCTAGAACAGGTGGAACACATATGAGATGATGCCAAATGAATCCCAGCCATCCTCTAGGGTCCTAGGGTTTTAAATAGGCGAAATTATCCAAAGGAATGCTCATTTTAACATAAATTCTATCTCTCTACTCTAGCCCCCTCAAGCCCCTCTGAGATTTTTTTCGAGCTCCCCAGACAATCGTCTCCACTTCCCTAGTTGAAATCATCCAGCCAAAGCTTACCGAGGGCAAGATTTCTGGCGAACTGACACTAATTTTTGTCTAAGATTATTTGTCATCGATCAAGTGGGTTTTAGATCGTGAAACCAACTAGGAAAAGTAGCATGGATAGACTACAATTTCAAAAAGTCTAAAATCCCTCAAATCTAATGGTTGGATTAGGTGTATTCTCTAACCCTAGGTTAGAACACTTATAACATTTTAAGTTTCTATTAAGTGTTTTTTATACCAAAAAATCTTTACCCCATTAATTCTGTTCATGAAATCTACCTATTTTTAAAATTTCAAGTAATATGACCGAGTTGATTTGTGAGAATGAGTTCTTTTCTTTGATTAAGGCTTTTGGTTTAGCCGTATAGGAACTGCATGTTTTCTGGACTATTGGTCGATCAAGCTTATTCGCAGTTACGTCTAACTGTGGAATTAATCCTATGGTTTTGCCTTTGGTTGGGCTCAATCTGAACCATTAATCTCATATAAATTATAAATAATATCTCAAACTAACCAAAATTAAACCCTTAATCATAGAAAATTATAAGCCACTTGATTTGACATCAATTTTAAGTATAATTTAGTTTTAAGTAAAAACTAATATTAATTAATTTAATTTATTAAAATTAATTAAAAACTCTAAAAAAATTTCAAACACTTTAAAACACCTCCTTAGGTCATTTATGACATTTGAAGGGTGATTTCAAAAAGTTTTGAATTCATTTGGACTCAAATCATTAAACCCCGTCAAATTAAGTAATTTTAAAATTTTAAATAAATACTCAAACTTCAAAAAATATAATTAATTCCAAAAAAATTCAAATTAAGTAAACTCATAGGCATTTAACTATATTTAAGATCTAATATTTATTAAAAATACCAAACCACAAAAAATAGTTCAAAATAAAAAGTCAAACTTTTGGTCAACTTTATGTTAAATTCAAATCAAAACTTCAAAAATTTTCTACTAAATATAAAAATATCTAAAATCATCAAACTTAGTGTCTAATTACTCATCTTAAGGTCTAATATTTAGGAAAAATATTAAAATTCCAGAAATCAACCTTATTCAAAAAGTCAAAATTTAACCCCTTTAATTAATTTATTTAAATAATTCAAAAAATTTATGAAATTTAATATTTAATTTAAAATTCTAGAAACCATTAATTTAATTCCTAAAATCAATCAACCAACCTTTTAATATATATCAAGCACTCCAAGAATGAAGTTTTTAAGGTAGACTACCTTGAGATGCGGGGCTTAGTGTCATAAAGAGCAACCCACAATGACAATGGCACGAATGAATTCAATGGAGTGTAAAACTTTAAATTTAATTAATTAATAATTACTTAACTAAATTTAAAATCCTTAATCCAACTATATTAACCAAGTTTTTAGGCGGGGCTACATGTCCTAATGAGGCATGGTTCCTTGTGCTCACTATAACAACACCACAAACTGATTAATGACAAATTTAATTAACTCAAACTCTTAAAACCAGAAACTAGTCAATTTAATTAAAATTTATTAACACTTAACTCTCAACCAATTAAATTCACTTAACTATACATGTTATTAATAGGTAATATGGGTCTACGAGGCTATTAGCTTAGCCCCAATGAAGATGAAATAAAATTCACGGTCTAGGTAAGCAAGAAAGGTGGTAGCCATCTAACAATTAAAATACACCTTAAATTTATTTTAAAACCATTAGTATTTAAACTTTAACTTAACTTCCCCTTAAGCCTTTCAACCAACCAGAACATCAGACACTTTAACTAATAACTTTATATAAGAAATATCCAAGCCACAGAGCCTACCTGACACACCTTAGATGGTTTGATAGAAAAACAACCTCTAGTCTTAGGCTAGGTTAATGTTTTACTTTTCTTCTGTTATGTGTCAAGTTTTTCAAGTTTTCACTACATGCTAGTTGATATAATTGTTTGATGTGAATGTTTATTTAAATTCTATGTAATATATGTATAATTGTTATGAGCGTTAGGGCTATGAAAATAAAGGGGGCATAAACAATTAAGCTTTCAATTGACAAATTTTCTACAGGTACTATGCAAAATGCTAAGTCTCCCTTTTTAATTAAAAGAGCATAGACAAGTGTGGCTCGGTTGAGCGTTTTAATTTTTGTATATATGTATTTGGGTTAATTTTAATATTAATTGTTTAGGATAACTCTATATGTGGTTTGATTCTATATTTTTTAATTTTTACTCAAATATAATTTAATTCAAGTATTGAGTTTTAAATATTTAAAAGAGATAAATTTAAGATGGGATATTTATATCCAACTTAGATTCCATAGAGGATAAGACTTTTCTTAGAGGAGAGTTCTCCTCCATTTGTAAAACTAAGTTAGGATAATTTTAAATATCTAAAGAGAAAAGATAACACCCCTTTCGAGAGGTTGTTTCTTTTCATTTGGATACCCAAACTTGATGGATCCAAGTAGTTCACAGAAGGATGCAAAAGTGAAGACTAAGAAGAATCCCATTCTTAAATTCATTTGAGTCATAAGAGTAGAATTCGGGTTATTATTAGTGGCGCCTACCCAATTTACTTTCAGCAATTTCTGGGTTATATTACTAAGTGGCACTTACCACATGGACTGTTGAATTTATTTAATTAATTTAATTTGATTAATTCTTTACTCTAATTATGATTAGGATTTTCTACTTTTCTTAGTTTTTTTTGGCGATTGCATGTCGTATTTTATTTTAGCTTAGAATTCAATTGAAATATCATTAGGGTACGTTAAAAATATTTTCTACTTTAATAAAATTTAAAATTTTCATGCTCATATAGAAACTAACAAATTTAAGAAGTAAGCTTAGATCGCCAAGTGACTTATGCTTACATATTATACTTTCTCTTCCTTATTAGACACCTCTCCACCTGCACACTTTGGTAAGCCACCTAACTTACTAGGGTGCAATTCTGGCAAGGAAAAGTTATGCAATCTCTAAGAAGAAACTATTTTTAAGCATTTTTAAAAACTACTTCATTTTGATTTAAGCATTCAAAGTCAACTAGCATGCATTTCTTTAAAAACTAATTAAAAAAGACTCAAATTTCTACGCATTTTATTTCAAGCTTTATAATACCCAACATATCTCATGAGGTCACTTTGGATATTCTCTAGATGTCGGCCCTAATCCTTCAAACGTAACCAATAAGTTTTACCACTTTTATTAAATACTAGATTCATGGATTTTAAGCAACTAGGTGCTTAGTTGGCTCCCCAATCCAAGCTGAGGTAAGTCCAATTTTGTATTATATTAATTAGGTTCATGCCACTATGTTTAGTACCTAAATTTAGATTTAGGATCTAAGTCTTGTTTAGACTATAAGACCTCAACCTTCGAGAATCTAATTCCAACCGTCTAATAAAATTAACAACTCAAATTAATTCTCTTCAAATAAGAAATTCAAAGACAAACACATAGAGTAGACTGAGGTGTTTTTGATTTTTTTCCAGAATCCAAAACACCTTATACTTTTCTTCCATTGGTCTCTAAAATTAGTGTCTAAATTTGATCTAATCCTATTTTAATTTAAATTCTCACTCCTTTGATATCATTCCTTGAGAAATTTAAGATAAAATTTCTATAATTATTTTAATCTAGAGTTTTCATAAGAAACTCCAATTTCCCATATGATGTAATTAATAATAAGGGCTTGCACTTATAGAAGATTTATAAACTAATTCAAATTTTCAAAATCAAGTTTTCAAAATTCAATTACTTATCTTTAGAAAAATGAAATTCAATGAACATTATCGTCATATTCAAATAATTGATAGTAGATAATGTTGAGACTCGTTCAATATGAATTAGGATGTTAAGCCTAAGTGATTGTCCCAAGGCTAACCAAGAGGGGGGTGAATTGGTAATTTAAAAATTAAACTTCTACTCTTGGATTTTTAGAAAACCTTTTTAATTATTAATGCAAGTTAAATTTAAAGTTTAAAAATAAACTTTTCAATCAGAGTAAACAACTTGCAATTAAATTAAATGCGAAAGAAAAATAAGAAAGAACACACCAGATTTATAGTGGTTCGGTCAAACCTTGACCTACGTCCACTCCCCGGAGGCACCCTCC
>NW_021318650.1:1082794-1194492 GCF_001605985.2 Dendrobium catenatum
GCGGAGTAGCCGAGTTCTTTGACACCAAAGAGATCTTCTTCTAGCCAAAACTTCCCTCAAGATGACCCTTGAATCCGATGGTACGGAGGTGCAAGTTTGCCGGAGCAACCGTGTGAATTTCCCCTCCGCACTCCCTTGAAATCCCCTTCAAGGATCTTCTCCCTCTCAAACTCCACCCTTTCCTCTCTCCCTTTCAAGTTCTCTCTTCTAGTTTTCTCCAAAAGAACGAAGACACAATGACTGTCAAAGATACACTTTATCGTCCTTTTACACTCTCCAAGTGTCGGCAGAGAATCGGACTGATGTTGTTGAACTTCACTTGAGAGCCTTCAGAGGAGATGGGTAGAAACAAAGAGATCTTCTTCTTCAAGTAACCTTATGAATCCGTCACAAACCCCTCACTTGATCTCTCACTCTTCACTCTTACAATCTCTCCCAAACACTCACACTCAATGATCCCTCTCAAGAGAAAATAACTCCAAAGGCACTTGTAATAGTTTCTAGGAGTCCTTATATAGAAAGGACATGAAAAACGGTCCAAAAAATTGCTAATTTCAAGTTTTTCTGCGCAGTGGATCGTCCCGTACGAACTTGAGTTAGTACGGATGAACTGTGTAAAAAACTGTCTGGTACGAACCATTTGTGCATCTGTACGAACTAATTTCGTCCTGGGACGAAAACTTTTGTTTGGTACGAACAGTTATATCAAAGGTCGGTTCCGAAAACTACAGAATGTTGCCAGAAACTGCCATAGTCGGTTCCCATCATCCTGGGACAAACTAGACATCATCTGGACAAAATTTTTACAGAGAGCAACTCATCCTAGGACGAAAATGTTTCATCCTGGATGATTAGGACTTAGAAAAAAATTTCCAGTTCAGTTCTTGTTCGTTCCATTGCTCTTACAAGGATATAACTGATATGATCGTCCCGTACGATCAACACAAAACTTTTTCAAGATCTTCTTTAGTGTGTGTGAATTTATTCACTCAATTACAGTCACTCCCTCTTAAATCTAATTCAAATAAAAAGTACAAGCTTCAAATTTAGAAAGTATTTCATGCTGAATTTGATTTGGAGTCTTCGTAGTCTGGAGTTCGATTTTCCTGAAATATTAGTACACACAAGAGCAAAAATAAATCTTCCAAAAAATGTTAGGAGATGATAACACATAAAACAATAATATTTGGAATCATTAAAACTATATAAGTTGCAAGAATGTAAAACATGCAAATATCAATTTTCCTAATAGATAATATCCACTTTCCTTAGGAAGATACATCATTTTATTATCATAACTTTGATTATGAAATTAATTATCTCTTATCCAAATTATTATAGTAAAAAACTCAATCAAATATCATTTTGACTCTCTGGGTCATATGTGATTCTTCCCTAATTTTGACTACGATAATCAAGATGGGCTTGTAGTTTTGTGATACGAACCTATTAGAAAATTATATATTCACCTCTCGAGGAAATATATTGTTCATAATGATGTATTAAATTTTAAAACTAAAATCCTAAAAATTAAATTATTCCATAGAAAATTACACTATAGGAAAATGCCCTATTACCAGCAAACCAAATATGCTGGTAATAATAAAAATACGCTGGAAAATTCCATTTACTGACAAAACTTTGACAAAAACTCAACCAAAGGTAATTTGCACATTAAAAAATGTAAATTGGCAAAACTTTTCTTTTGGAAAAAATTTTGACGACGTTTCTGGCATAATTTAATAAAAAAAGATGCTAATATGTCTGCTTTCTTTAGTGTATTCTGATGTTTAATCTATCGATATTTTTGGTGAATTTTTATGCCAGAAATATCGTGGATAATTCACTACCCCAATCCATCACACTATTGTAGATAGATAGAATCAACAATTTTTTTGCCAAAAGTTTTGTCTTAAAAGTGCACTAGAAATAACATTATATTTTTGTTTTATCATATTGCCAATGGAGTTTCTCACAAAAAATTTACAAAAAAACTAGAACATAAAGAAAAAAGTAATCTACTGACTTTTGAAACTGATTTCTATAAAATAAACTGCATAAAAAGTTCCAATACTATATACATTTAAGCATACATCTCTAATAAAAAAGATCACCAACTATTGAACATAAACATATAAACATGAAAAAAAATAAAAAAGTATAATCAACAAATATCCAATAATAAAAAACAAGTGCAGATGTTTAGAAAAAAAATAAGTTCATATGTACAAAAATAAATAAATATAGATGTCCAAAATAAAATATACAACATCTACTCTGAATCAGTCTCCTCCACTACTAAAGTTGTACTCTTTCCACTATACTGCTCCCTCATTTTTATCATTTCATCTAACAATTGAGTTTGTTGCATCTGCATCTGCTAATGCATTTGCATTTACCAGTTAGCTTGTGCTTTCCTGACCTACTCTAGCTCGGCTATAAGAGAAGCTACTTATTGACTAAATAAGGACTCCTTGGTACTTACTGTGAAACTGGAGCCACCAGATGTCTACCCCTCATATGCATAGGCTTGTGAACCTAAACTATAAATTCTACTATGATGCATTCCTCCTATCGCTTGTGACCAAGTGCGGAAGTCAAAATATTCTCCATAAGAAGAACCTTCACCAGCTGTAGCTTAGCTCTCTCAAAGCCATGTATACTCCTCCTATGAAAGTTAATAAAAATTTAAGTAATTTAGACATGATATCAAAAATATTATACTTATATAGTTATATAGGCTCTCCTCACTTGCTCGTTAACCTATTGATGGTCCTCCTACAACTTATGTGTATGATTTACAATTCAATAGGGGCCGATTCTCTACCCAACACATCTATCTGTAACAGACATATATTAGTATTCATACTAAAATATTTTAAAATTCCTTACCAAACATCCTCTGTGCTCAGTATGTGGAACTGAACCCCCAGTATGAAGGAAACTACTCATGCCCGCATATCAGAAGCTCTATTCTATCTATTTTGGTCCCACCTCTTGGTATACTCTGGGCTACCTCAAGTACTATTCAACTCAGCCCATACACTTTCACCAATCCATAATGGTCACTTGACTCACTTTTTAATGTATGTAAATATGTTTTGTATGCGAGTTGACCCAAGCTTTTAAATTTTTTTCTAATTTTATCATTATGTTATGGTAGCCAATAAAAAACTTTATGTATTTAAAAATATATAATATAGAATATATATTTTTGTTAGCTTATATAAAGAAGATCTAATATAAAACATATTTATATTTAAACTAATCTCAAACTCTCTAAACCATATGTCTCGCACTTCTTTTGGGACTTTCTTCCAAGAAATATAAGGTGCATCATACCTGCTCCATATAATGCCCCATATTTTATGCATCGATTATTTTTATAGGTGAAACCTGAATAAAATATATTAGGTGATAAAAATATTTATTCAATTTTAGTTGTATATTAATAGAAACTTAAGTATATACCTATCACCATAAGGTTATATTTGACCATCTATTGACTGCTATGCTACAACTAGGGTAGAAGTCCACCTGTAGCGGGCATAGGGGGTGGTAGGACATATTGTGGATATGGATAAGTATGAGGTCCACCATAGGCTGACTCTGGGTGGTAGGCTAAGATGAAGATGTACCCTTAGTATGAACAGACCTGCTAGGTGGGCTACCAGTCGTCTTCTTGGTACACTTTTGAAAATTTTTTTTTGATCATTCCTCTTTTAAGCTCATCACCTGAAACCATCTGCAAAAAAATTATGAAATATCAGCAAATAAATTATAATAAAAAATTAATATAAAATAATGTATTAATTAAATAAATGATGTAGAACAATAATAAAATATAAAAACTAACTATTATCATGCTATTCAAATAAATCATATTGTTACTATAAATTGTTGATTCATAATTGAATGTTTAAAATTATTTACCTTATGTTAATTCACTTTCATATGATGAAACATCTACACTACTATATGATTTCTCATAACTTTCCTCTATGTTTAAATCTACTTCCTCTAACTGCAACTCACTCTCACTAGTTTTAATTTGATCGTCTACATTGTTAGCAAGATCTTTTTAGTTCGACATAAATTCTTCTTTATGTGTTGGTGGTATTGATGTGGTTTTTTCAATAACTTCCTTGGATTTGATCTTCATAACTATGAGCCAATCTTGTTTTCCTCGTACTCTACACAAATAGTTAGCAAAATAGACTTGACTTACCTAGCTAGTAATGATGAATGGGTCAAACTTCAAATATCTCCTTCTCCGTTTAACTTTTATTATATCGTAAAGAGGATGGATTCTTATACCTTTATTTTGTAATGAATCAAGCCACTCATAATTGAATAGATACACTTTGTTTCCATGACCACTATATTCCAACTATAATATTTCTTGCAATATCTCATAATACTCAGAATCATCACCTGTATGGGTATTCTCTCTTATACATACATTGTAATTTTCTGTCTTCCTATCTTACACCAAAATCTTATTTGGAATTTGTACCCATTAAACAAAAAAATTGGATAACATTTCACTACTCTATTTGATCCCCAAGCTATATCAACTAGCCCATGGTACTACAAATCACTACCTTGAGTGTATACCTAGTTAGTAGATAAAGTATATTATTAGCATATTTATTAACTAATTAAGAACATAATAATTGAAATGAATAGTCTAAATATGTACTGTATTTTTAAACAAATTAGGGAATTCTATTTCCACTATCTTTGGGCTTCTACTGGTTTTGATGTATTCAAACCATCAATGAAACCCCTACAAACATTACGGTTTCACCAACATCTTATATAATTTTCCCTTTAGTTTGAGGGGGACTTTTCTATCACATAATAAGGCGCAATGCATTCCTCTAATTTAACCATCCCACTTTAATTTTACTGATAGTATCCCCATGTGTTTCACCATAAATAGATAAATATATAAAAAAACGTATACTCTTATTAATGACTTGATCTCCCAAAGTCACAACCCCCTCAGCAGGTCTATTACTACTAAAATTACACTTTATATATTAAGTTTTAGATCTACTTATGTGAAAACCTTTAGACTCTAAGATTAACCTATATAATTCAAGTTTATATTCAACTCCCTCTCTATTATTTCAACAAGAAGAATATCATCAGCTAAAAGCATACACTAAGGTACATTCTCTTGAAAATGTCTAGTGAGAACATCAATAACTAAAGTAAAAAAGCATACACCAAGGTGCTTGCAAATGTCTTGTGAGAACATCCATAACTAAAGAAAAAAACATACACCAAGGCACATTCTCTTGCAAATGTCTAATGAGAACATCCATAACTAAAGTAAAATAGAATACACCAAGGTACATTCTCTTGTATATGTCTAGTGTCCACAAATAAAGCAAAAAAGCATTCACCAAGGTAAATTCTCTTACCGAAGGAAGGTTACGCACAAAACAGGGCGGTGGCAACACATAGAACAAGGAGGTGGTGACTTTAGGCAATTGACGATGACAAATGTGGAAAAGCTCGGTGGTTAAGGTCACCGAGGAACTTATTGCGATAGTGGTGGTGTTCAGGGTAGCTCGCAGATGCGAGTAAAGTGAATCAAGAAGAGGATAAGAAATGAGAAAAAAATGATGGAGTGATTGAAATATGGTCCTTTCCATTAAAATTTATGATAGATTATCCGTCGGTCATAATATCGGTGCATAATATGCTATAAAAAATTATCAAGTTAAAGTAAGCCGATGCAATGCCGGTGAATCCACCGGTAATAACCAGTGTAATTTGCATCAGAATGTTTTATATACCAACAAACCCACTAGTGAAATATACTCCGGTAAATTAATAACAAAAATTTCATCAGAACTACCGTCATAAAGTTATTAGCATACTTTGCGCCGGTTAGGCTGCCACTTTTTCCGGCGTATGAGCTGCCTTTGGAAAGTCTGATGATAATAGCAAATTTTCCTGTAATATTAATCATTTCAAACTAAACACTTTTCAACATAAACAATATGACAAAGAAACAAACATAAAAAGAAAACACAAACTGCAAGATATAAAATATCAAACACATATTAGAGTTACTCGTAGAGCACCAATGACCTAATGGTTTATTGCAGTTTTTTCTCATTCATAAATGGAAGTGTGAAGAGATCATGATATATTTTGCTATGGGAATTTTGAAATCTAGATAATGACATGATACAGTATAGGTTGTTGTTGTTTATTGAACAAAGTCATCATATTTCTTTTTCTAATGATGTAGATATATTTCTAATAGTGCTTTGAAATGACTTGGGAATATATTGGTCCTTATGATTAAGGTTTAATGAAAGAGTATGAATTATTTAGAAGTCGCCTAGGAAAAAGAAACTGGGAAGAAATAATTGTATCTTAATTTATTTTGATGGTTGAGTACATGTATGAAAATATCGTGGATGATATATTTCTAAGGAATATGTAATTTATGCTTTTATATTAACAACCTACATAAGACCTAGTGAGATTTTAATTCATTCAGTATTTCTTAAATTTTTATAAATTTTAGCATTATGTTTATATTTAATTTAATCATGAAATGAAATTATATTTTTAATCAAAAAAGAAAATGTTATGTAGGAAATTTTTCCTTGAGAGCATTGTAGTGCTTAAATGATAGCGTTGTGGTGTTTCCCTCTCTATTAAACTAGGTGCCAAATGGATAGCTCTATGATGCTATGAAAAGGTGGCACTGCAGCGTTGATCTCTATTTTTAAAAAAATCATTTATATTCTAAGGGCAGTCAACTAGAGATAGAGAGGGAAAGAATTAAGAGAGAAAGTAGATTTTGGTGGTCTTTAATCTGATTTAGTTAGACACGCTAGTTGAGGAAGTTGTCTTACTTGAGGTAAGTTATTGTTACATTTTCTCAATTTTCAATTTGGATTATTTGTTTTAGAGTTTTGATAATTTATTTTATTAAATAAAATTTGGGAAAGTTTCCACCACATAAGTTTTGATATGTTATTGAACATACTGTTTTGGTTATGTTGATAGGGAATTATCTATGTACACCATCAATATAGGGACAAGTAAGAATGAAGAATTTCCATCACCTGGTATTTTAAACTACGAGAAATTTTAAGTGCCATAGAGAGTATGTTGACATTGATAGGAATGACTATTGAATAATAAAGGTTTCAAAATGATGTTGTGGATGTTGATAAAAAATGATTTTCTTATTTGTAAATATTGAAGTGAACATAGGTAATTTCCTGAAAACACTTCTACATTTGTTATACTTGTGAAATTTTGTACATCACTGCATTATGTTAGATACTATTCATGCATGTTTAAAGAATTATTATTTTTATGTTCATATGATTGAAAATTTGAAATAATCACTAAGAGCTATAAGAGCTTGAATAGCTGTATAAATGAATTATGCTATACATTGGAAGTTATAAGAGCTTGACACTGTATATGTGAACTACATGGGAGACATAAGGGGCTTAACACTGTACATGTGATATATTTGGGAGGTTTAAGGGCGTAAGCGGTCTAATGTGATGAGATGTAATGATGTGCACATGAAGACTAATGGGCTGTGTTATAAAATATTATATTATTTTATTTTTGTAATTTGTAGGGGACGTGCTATATGGCCTGAATACACTAACAAGTGTGCAAGGGCCGCTGCACCGGTGCCCTGATGTGTTAAATAGGTAAGGGTTCCCACATCAAGGACAGATGTAGGCAAAAGAGCTAGTCCATAAAACTAAAATTTAGGATATGAACTTGGAATATAGGTTCCCTTGTCGGAAAATTAATAGATTAGTAGATATTATGATTCATAGAAAGTTAAATAATATAGGTTCCCTTGTCGGAAAATTAATAGATTAGTAGATATTATGATTCATAGAAAGTTAAATATTTTGTGCATTTAGGAAACTAAATGGGTTGGAGAGAAGGCTAAGGGAATTGATCATTTAGGATTTAAACTTTGGCATTCAGGTAGGAGTTGTACAAGAAATGGTGTATGTGTTATTATAGATAAGAGTTGGAAGGATAATGTTATAAAAATTAATAGTATTGGAGATAAAATTATAGCTTTAAAGATTATTATTGATATTAAGATTGTTAATATTATAAGTGCTTATGCTTCTCAAATAGGTTTTGATATAAGTTCTAAATTAAATTTTTGGAATGACTTAGAAGAATTAATATAAAAGATACATCTTGAAGAAAGAGTTTTTATTGGAGGAGATTTAAATGGACGTGTTGGTAGAGAGGTAGATGATTTTAAAAGCATTCATGGTGGCCATGTGTTTGGAACGACAAATGAATATGGCAAGACCATATTAGATTTTTGTTTAGCTTATGATTTTTTAATTGCTAATATCTTATTTAAGAAAAGGAATGAGCATCCCATCACTTATAAAAATGAATATAGTACAAGGCTTGATGTGGCACTCATATACACTATTGCAAAGGAGAAGTTCCTAAAGTTATTGGTTGATGTAGAATTCATATATTTTGCAATAGACTAGAATAGCATTCATTGGATTACATGAGAGATCTTACTTACTACATAGTCCATGAAGTTGTATGATTATGACTCAAGCCTATTGCACCACACTAAAGATCTCATAGAGAATGATGAATCCAATATATAAATGTTTTTTAATGTTGCTTCAATAATTAGGGTTATTTGCTAAAAGACATGATTTTTCCTTCTAAATCTCCTTAGACGTAAAGTAGAGCCACCATCAATGTGGCTCTAACGTTACAATAAGGAAATTCATTCTAAATTTTAAGAAAATTTAACTTAAAAAGTCATTGCACATAGAGTATGATGATTGCTCAATATCTTATTTGTAATTATGATCATGAACTGCATAGAATATAATATATCATACATTTGATTTCAAATAAAATTCTTTAGAAATCACACATTATCACATGCAAATATTCAGAGACTATTCATTTGTAGGTTTATCTCACCATTATGTTGATTTACAAGTTAATTTATGATTCTAATGTAAAAATTAAAATTTCAAGTATATTTATTCTTTCATTAAACTAATTTGTATAACTATGTTATAAATGATGTTGATATTATTGTAGATTTTCTACATCAATTTCTCATAAGCACTATGTGTTATGACTGTTGTGTTTCCTTTCTTAAAAAATATTATATGCATATATAACTTGTGATATGAACGCTATGCTGATTTTTTTATAATTTGCTCTATATGTTTACAAAACTCTGTGTTATAGTCGACGTATTTCATTTCTTACAATCAATTTATAAATTTGTGAAATACATTTTTTTTCATAGTTATTGTGATTGCAATCTAGGTTATATCAATTTGAGATATGATTCATTATCATACAATGATTAAATATTTGTTAAACAATAATAAAACATTAAATTAAAACTGATTGAGTATTCTACGTACTATAACTTGATTTCCTTCAAACTATTTTTAATCCATGACTGAATAATGATTGCACCTTATTCGTAATATGATGGAATCATATGCAAACTAAATTCAAATCATCTTCAAACTATATATCTTCAAATAAATTTTAACCAATCATCTTCAAACAACTAGACATTTGCAAGAGGATGTACCTTGGTGTATGCTTTTTGCTGATGATATTCTTCTTGTTGATAAGACTAGAGAGGGAGTTGAAGGTAAACTTGAATTATGGAGGTCAACCTTAGAGTCTAAAAGTTTTCGCTTGAATAGAACTAAAACAAAATATATGGAGTGTAATTTTAGTCGTAATAGACCTAGTGAAGGGATTATAACTTTGGGCGATCAAGTTATTAATAAGAGTACACGTTTAGATATATTGGATCTATTGTTCAGAGTTATGGTGAAATAGATGGGATTATCAGCAGAATTCAAGTTGGATGGTTGATGTGGAGGACTGCATCGGGCTTGTTGTGTGATAGAAAAGTACCCCTCAAACTTAAGGGAAAATTCTATAAGATGGTGGTGAGGCCTGCAATGCTTATGGTGCCGAATGTTGGCCATTAAAAGAGAAGCATAATACTGAGTTAAGTGTGAAAGAGATGAGGATGCTCTGAAAAAACTTAAGGGAAAATTTTATAACTTGTAATTTTCTTTTGCTTATTTTTTTTCTTAACAAAACTAAACGCAAATTAATAACAATTCTGATAGGGGAAAAAAAAAAAGTTAAAAGAAGTGATAATATTCCTCTGATATATCTATTACATATACACCTGCAAACTAAAGTATAAACTAGACAACAAAATTTTCAGAACAAATCCAGGAATGCATAAATCTTGATGTTCCAAGTTTGGAAAATTTCATCAAATCAAGAGCAAATGCTGAGATCAAGAACTCTAAATCTTGCTCCTGTATCTGACCAACTTTGCCAGTGTCTCCTGAGCTGCCAAAGTTTGTGCATGATTATGTCCAAGCATTACAGTCCTGATACTAATACAAGTCCTGCATAGCTCCTCACCACTATCAAAATGCCCTCCCCTCAATAGTAGCTTTGCTCTAGTCTCAAGTAATGCAGCCTTAAGCAACGTAACCTCCTGCCAAACATACTCATCCACTCTCTGGCTACTCTGCAATCTCTTTTTCCAGCAAATAGATCCATGGTTCCAGTCCTCAATTTGCATCTCAAATGACTTCTCAACCTCCTCGAGCACATTTGTGCTCACTTTCAACAGCTCCAATGCTGAACTGCACCTTGAAAATGTCATGAAGGATCTAATTGCCAATGGAATGGCTATCTTCTTTATAAAGAGGACCATGTCGAACACCTTGAGTTGAACAAGCGGCGGCTCGGACTTGAATCCAAACAAGAGGAATACTGAAGCCCAGAGGTGGCTGGAGTTTGATGAGGTGATCCCTGACTTCCTTACTCCGAGCACCGCAGTCTTAGCAGGCAGTGCGCCGCCTCGTTTCTTAGCAAATAGTTGGGTGATTGGGTGGAATTGGATGTAGCAACCAGGCTGCATTGTGGCTCTCCTGGCCAGGCCTAGTTTCACAAGCATGAGCGCAGATTCGACTCCACTTTTTGTGGATTGTGAGGATAAGCAGCAGCATAACGGTGAAGGAAGAGACTTTCCCCAATGACAGAAGCCACTTCTCTTCTCAGCAGCAGCTGCGAGCAATTCCGATGAAACTGGAGCTGGAGCAAGCCAAGCACCAGAAAGAATCATTCCGAAAGCTAGACTTTGCCTTCCTTTAGCTCTTTCCATTATGGCAAAGCTGAAGGCCAGTGTCTTCATGAGGAAGGGATTGTTTTGCAGAAATCCGTCATCAATGAGAGAGTGAGAGATCTCATTGAGGGAGATTCTCTCAATGGCTTCGAATAACGCTGATGGTGATATCTGTAGTTCAGATAGCAGTGAACCAATCAGCCATAACCCAAAGCTCAACCTCCCCAATCTTTCATCAAAGTTTTTAAGCATCTCAAGCTCCTCAGCTAAATAGTCCTTCTTCCTCCTCCCTCTGATTAGAACCAATGAATCTGCCAATGACAGAGGCGGCAGCTGAATTGGATCAGAGTTCAAGACTCTGGATAGTTGGGTTGTGATGATAACATGAGTTGCTCCAGTGTTTCTCGGAATCAAATCATGTAGGTCCTTCCCCTCCCACCACTCTCTTTCAGTCTCAAGATTGTCAATTATTAACAAAAATGGCACATCCCTGAACAGTTCCCTCCTCACTCTCTGGAATGTGTCAAATTCCTGCTCATCGAAGCTTTTGATTCTTCCCCTCTCTTTCTCAGCCTCAGCACTGACATCCAAACTCAAACGGGTTGACAAGTTCAGTATGTTTTGCCTGAAATATCTAGCTTCACCGCCAACCCACAAAACCATCTTGTATCTTTGAGAGTATCTGTAAGCAAACTCCAAAGCGAGCTCCGTCTTTCCTATCCCTGAGATGCCACTGATGCATACAACACTGGCATTTCCATAACCTTTGCCTCCACTTCGCGATTTCTTTTGCTTTGATCGCTGGCGCTGAAGGCTTCTTCCCTTGGAGCTCAGTTCCATAACAGGCTCAATCCAAGCTTCCAATGTAGGTTCTTTATGTTTCCTCATCTCCAAGCAGATGTATCTGCCATTGCTCCTGACTGAATCACTTTCCTCATCAGCAAAACCTTCACTTGATCCTCCACCATTGGTGATAACCGGCTTTGGGCACTCGATTTCGGGGTCAGCATTTCCAAAGAATGCAGCTTCAATCTCCGTCAACTCCTTCTCTCTCCCAACAAAGTATCGGTTTCGCTGAAATGGCAGCTCCTCTATTTCCTCAGTCTCTATCTCTTTCTCCGCAATGCTCTTCCTTGCAAGTTTCAATCGCAATATCGCAACAGCCTTCATCACACAACTTCTCCAGTTGCTATCATTAGCTTCAAGCTTGAATTCATTGCTCGTTGTCAATCCTTCAAAAGCATCTCTACAGTCCTTAACCTCTGATCTGCCATCAACCAAACAACTGATCTCTGAAAGCTCGGTATTGAATAACAGAGGGATGAGGTTCTTTTTCTGTGAAAAGAACCTGATTTCCTCTACACTCGGAGGATTGAGAAAGCTTGGTGCCGTCACAACAACAATGCCATAAGTTGCGGAACAAATGATTCTATCAGCAATCTCATGGCTCTGACTGTCAGAGTACTTTGCTCGATCGGCCACAAAGGATGCAATGCCCTGAAGTTCAAGCTCTGATTTGAGCCATTTGCAGAATCTAACTAAGTTCAGGCTCTGGCCATGGAAGCCAATGTAGACATCACAGCTCCTGAGCTTTGCATTGGCACAAGGAGAGATAGCTCCTTTTGTAAAGGAGACTCTAGGAGCAGGAAAGGAGAAGGAGATCCTCGGAGCAGCAGCATCAGAAAACTTAGGCCTTTGCTCTAACGGCTCGGAGAAGTCATACCTCTCTGTAGGAGTGTAGGATGTGCTCGGGATATCGTCGCCGGAGAAAGAGATTGGTGATGGATTTGTTGTTACTGTTGTTGGAGTTGTGTTCGTGGTCGTAGTAGTGGTATTTGTTTCTATTGATTGTTTTGGTGGTTCTATCGCTCTTGGAGATATATAAGGAGACTGCAATGCTGAAACAAAGGCTGAGGAAGGAGGAGATGGTGAGTTGAGGTGAGGGGTAATGGATATGGAAGGAGAGATTGGAACAGAAATACTGCCAACATAACTTTCTGAAGCAGGGTTAGAGGTTTTGATCGTTAAAGGCTTTGGATTTAGTTCAGAGGTGATCATTTGACTATCTTTCAGAGCTTCAGGTGGAGCTGGTTCTTCCATGGATGAAGCAATGATAAATTTTTGAACTTGCTAAAGAAGAGGAAACAAAGCAGAAGCCCCAGCCGCAAGAGTTTATTCAAAGAAAAAAAGATGGATTTGATCGAAACTCAAAAGAGCAAACAACTTACAGCAATCTCACATCTGCTCACGCCTCCTAAGAGCTTTTGCTCCCTCAAAAGATGGATGGAAAAGACAAATACAAAGTACAGCAGGTACAAAAGCAAGGGAAAGAGAGGGGATACCATAGAGAGCATTCAAACTTCAAACGTAAAAGGAGTTGGAGCCTCAACGAAAAGAGCAGCAGCGGCAGCAATAGAAACAGAAGAAAGAGCTAAAGAGGAACACAGTCTCCCATATTAGAATCCATTGAAAGGAGGGAGAGACGGAATCTAATGCGCATGGGTCTGATCTGTAACTTGGTTGGTGTTAATATAAAAATAAGTTAAGAGCTTCAAAGATTGTGCAGTGGTTAGTGATTTCTCTCTGGCTTTGGCCTTTGTTTTATGAGGATTTGGTAATCTTTTAGTAGACTTCTCTCTATAAAAGAGATAAAGAATATCTTATTTATGAATCGGTGAATGTTGAACTTATTATTTTATATTTTTTATGAGAAAAAGATAATACCAAAGCATTTATTGATCTCCTCTATTATTTTTTAAACAGTTTTTAATGACTATTTTCCTTAGAGAAGAGTGTTAGACGAGCTAAATATTATGTATAGATATATATAAATATTCATATTTAATAATATATGTCAATAATATTATGATAGTTACATTTACATTGACATGTGTTGCGTACAGGTAATAATGGCTGAGGCTCAGAACCTGTTGGCTGGAGAGATTGAAAGAAGTAGAAGAAGACAAAGCTAAAATGTTAAGGGGCCCTCCGGGCCTGTGCTTCTGTATTCATATTGTGGTTGGCATTTGGAGCGCTGACCAATCAATTTGCTGCAACGAAGAAGGTGGGGTCCAGCATTCAAATACATAATCTGTTTCATTTTTCTCTTTCCAGCGCAACTTTTTTTTATTAGATATTAGAAGAGGGGGTGCTCGAGTGTAAATTTGATTTTAATGTTAGAGTTTTAATAATTTTATAAATTTTTTATCAACAGCATTAGCTTGAAGAAATATTTTCGAACTTTTTTTTTGAGACAAAACTAAATATGAAGTTATAAATTTGATATAAACAGTATTTAAATTTAGAATATGGATAGTAGTTTTAATTTTTATTATGGGATTGAATTCTTTTTCTTTTCTCCTTATCTCTACTGGAGGGAGCATTAAGAGATATGTGGAGCTTTATTGCATTTTTTTAGCAATCATTGTTGATGATCATCATCAACAATTACTGTTAGCAACTCCAAAACTTTTATAATATGACTATTATTACTTGATTATTAATATATAATTATGTCGTTGAGCTTTAACTTTCTGCTTGTGGTCTCTCGATTTCTATAATTCTAATAATGGAAATCACATTGAGAGATCTATGGAGCTTTATTTTATTTTCTAGTAATCATCGTCGACGACCACTATCAACAATTATTACCAGCAACTCCAAAACTTTCAAATCCAACTTTTATTACTTAAATATTAATATATAATTATGTCTATGAGCTTTAACTTTCTGCTTGTGGTATCTTGATTTATGTTATTCTAATAATGGAAATCAGATAATTATTCCTAACCTCATATAATTATGTCTCCTTTAATTATGAGAAATGGAGGCTCTTATATTCGTTGTTATTATTGGATTAATTCATTTAGGGCATGCATTGTGGTTTTTCCTATTCTTAGATTTCCATATAAAAAATATTGTTATCTCATAAGTTTTCTGTGCATGCTCGATTTTTATATAAAGCTAAGATATAAAATACGTACTCTATAGCCATAAATTTTTCTAACATGTAATAATTTGATACTGTTTATAATAACTCATTATTGTATTATTAATGTGATTAAAGATGATATCATCTTACCCATCCATTGTCAATTTTTTTAATGTCTACCTCTGATGTAGATGGAAGGTCATAACAATATAAGAAAGACATGAATAGAGAAGCTATGCGTATTATTCATAAGAATAATATGAATGTTTACAATGATAACTTAAATAGAAGACTCATGAAAGTCTACATGAAGGAGAGAACCATTAATTTTTACCTTTAATATTGCACACAAGTTGAAAGTTTGATATGGATGTTAAGCCTAAGTGAACTTGTCCCTAAGCACACTAATGTGAAATCAATACTTTCACTTTGATGCAAAAGCTAATTAACTTGTAAACAATTTCAATAATGGTGATTATATTCTAATCATCACAAAAAATATTAATAACAAATTTTCACAAAGCACTAATCACTGAAATAAATAGTAGAAGAATAAAATGTGAAAAATAGAAAATCAGAACAAACAAATCATAATTTTTAGTGGTTCGATCAAACCTAACCTACATCCACTACCTTGAGTCCTCTTATTTGGGTATTTCACTATCACTATAGTGTCTCTCATTTAGTCCCCACAGCTAGGCAAAGAAGACCTTACTAAATCTCTTCCACCAACCTAGAGCGGCAGAGGACCGAAATCCTTTTCACCCTCCTGGTGAAGCAGAGAGCCTAGAATTCTTTTCACCCTATTGGTGAGGCAGAGAGCATGGAATTCTTTTCACCCCCCTAATGAGGCAGAGAACCTTGAAATAACTTTCATCTTCCTCGATGTAGCGGAGTAGTTGGGTCCTTTGTCACCAAAGAGATCTTCTTCCCAAAACTTCCCTCAAGATAAACTTTAACGCGTGGAGGAACTCATGTATGTTTGCCAGAGCAACCGTGTGAAACTCTCTCTCACACTCCCTTGAACCTACAAGGATCTTCTCCCTCTCAAACTCTACCCTTTCATTCCCAAGCTCTAGGCTCTTCAAGCTTTCAAAAGAAATATCTCAATTAATGGAAAAAGACTCATACAATGTCTTACAAGAAAGCATAAATAAAGGGCTTCAAGAAACCCTAAAAACTCAATTCTATCATCTCTAATCGTACATTAAGTGCCTTGATTATACAATTCGATTAGTTCAATATATCATTATTAGTATTCTACAAAGAGTAAGGAGTTGTACGATTAGTTCAAGCATTTGAGCTGATCGTCTAGTATGATATGATCATCTTCCTTTACAATTAATATAATCAAAGTTGATTATTGTCTCGTACAATTAGTGACAATAAAATATTATCCCATGCAAGGATTTGGTCATTAAGTATAATTTATTCAATCGTACAATGTGATCTTACTAGACTAATTAATCTAAATTGGATCCTTAATGACACAAGATTAATTTAGGCAAAATTTCATAACATCGTATAGTACGATTAGTACCTATCATATAGAATGATTAGTTCAACAAATTACTCTTAAAAATTTTCTCTCTATCTCATTCCCATGAGTGTGTGTGCACGATCATCATGATTGCATACACCTTTATAGAAATTAATTCAAGAAATCAAAAATATATATAAATAAATTTTATAGACCATTTCATCATATCATATTCTACCTAATCTTGAACCCTAAATCTTCATTGAATGGTTCATGATGTACTTGAAATATTAGTACACACAAAGGCAAATACACTGTATAAATGCTAAGAGACATAAGGCTGCAATAAGTAATGTTTGTTATCATCAAAACTATAAACTCGGGAGTACGAGTTGAAACTATCTCTCCTTTTTGATGATGACAAATATTATTGGTTGAATTTTAAAATTAAAATTATTTTGTTCAAATCTCCCCCTTACTAAGAGATTTTTATTAAAAATAGGGTAAAATTATTTTTTTATTTTAAAGTTTGTTTTTTTTTTTTTAATTTTATGAAAAAATATGAAACTAAATGAGAAATGTAACTAATACGGTCAAATAACTTCTCCCCTTTTTGACATCACTAAAAAGAAGAGAAAACACAACACATAAAATTAAACTACATGTGGAAGGAAATTTGAAGGTACAATCATACCTAAAAATAATAAATAAATGCATAAAATAAATAAATAAACACATAAACACTCAAATAGAGAGATAAACACACAACCTGAGAAACAAACTTTATACATGATTGGAATTACCAATTGAATCCTTGCCTATTCAACATATGTTTATTATATCATCATATGGCTCATATTCTGATGAGGTATAAGCTGTCTACCTAGGAGATTTTTTGTTTCTTTTTATTTCCCATTATTGCAATTGGCTTATCCTCGCACTTTTTCTTTACAGGACAATTCATAAATTGGGGCATTCATATTTTAGATGTCTAGGTTTCCTCAACCCAAAGCAGATAATGTTAGAAACAAACTTTTCATGTTTACCATTTTTAACTTTACTCTATTTTTGTTCATGCTTTTACTTGTCCTTCAGGAGACTTTTGAATTTTCTTGTTGTTAATGCTAGATCCTCATTCTCATCATCTCCTAAGCCATTTTTATCTATCTTTTTACCTTTGGTACTATAGCATTCTAATCACCTGCATCGAAACGTCTTTGACTCACACTTTGCTCGTAGGTAGTCAGTTATCCGATCAGATTATCAATAGGATAAGCGTTTAAGTCTTTTGATTCACATATGATAGTTACTTTGATATGAAATTTATTAGGTTGACAATATAGAATTTTATTGACATTCTTTGAGTTTGAAAGTTCTCTACCTAAGGCATGCAATGATATCACTATCTAAGTAAATTTAGTGTACATGTCTGAGATAGTCACATAAGGTTTCATGCAAAAAAGTTTGTAATAATGCAATAACACATTTAACATAGATTATTTGACTTTACTGGTACCTTCATATGTAATGTATAGTCTTTCCCAAATATCCTTGCCAGTGGTACATGTAGAAACTCTCATATAATTTTTAGACTTCAGTGCATTGAAAAAATAGTTTAACTATTTAGCATTCAACTGTGCAAAAAATTTGTTCTTATCTACTCCATTCAGTAAAAGGAATGTTAGTTTTGAATCCTTTAACAATTCATGATGGTACATAATTACTAGTTTGAATCATATGCCACATTCAAAAATTAATTGATTACATGAAAGTAGACATTCAGATTATCTAAAAATAAAATAGAATATTATAAAATAAAGGTGGACGAGTAATTGTGTAGCATTTTACGGTGTTCATACTTCTTAAATGTGTCTTTGATCATTTTCCTTTAGGTTTTCTAAGACAATATTTTTGAGTGCCTCTCTCAGATACCAATTGAAAGTTTAATATGGATGTTAAGCCTAAGTGAACCTGTCCCTAAGCACATAAATACAAAAGCGATACTTTTAATTGATGCAAAAACTAATTAATTTATAAATAATTTTAAAAATGGTGATTAGATTCTAATCATCATAACAAAATATTAATCATAGATTTTCACTAAGTAGTGATCATAGAAATAAAGAACAGAAGAATAAAATGTGAAAATAAAAAATCAGAGCAAACATATCGGAATTTATAGTTGTTTTGTTAAACCAAGAACTACATCCACTCCCCAAAGTCCTCCTCTCTTGGTATTACACTATCACTATAGTGTCTCTCCTTTAGCCTCATAACTAGGCAGAGAAGCCCTTATAAAATCCTTTTCTCCAACCAGGTGCGATAGAGGACCTTAATCTTTTTCACCCTCCTTATGAGGCAGTTTGGAATCCTTTTCACTCTCCTTGAGAGGCAGAGAATCTAGAATCATTTTCATCCTCCTAATGAGGCACATAACATTGGTATTATTTTCACCTTCCCCGGAGCGGCGGAGTAACCAAGTTTTTTGTCACTAAAGAGATCTTCTTCCTAAAACTTCCCTCAACACAAACATTGATGCATAGAGGAACTCAAGTGTAGGTTTTTAAGAGCAATCTTATGGAACTCCCTCTCACACTCCCTTAAACCTACAACGATCTTCTCCCTCTCTTAAACTCCACCCTTTTTCTCCCAAGCATTAGGTTCTCTCTTTAAGCTTTCAAAAGAAATAACTTAATGAATGGAAAAAAGACTCATACAAGGCTTATAAGATAGATTAAACAGAGGGCTTCAAGAAATCCTAAAAACTCAATTATGTCGTCCTTGATTGTACATTACGATTAGTCTAGTATATCCTTATTAGTATTGTAAGAAGAGTTAGTAGTAGTATGATTATTTCAAGTATTTGAGCTAATCGTCGAGTATGATATAATCATCATCCTGTATGATTAGTTTAATTAAATCATATTATTGTTTCATATAATTGGCGAAGATAAAATATTATCCCATGCAAGGATTTAGTCGTATAGTACAATTTGTTCAATCGTACAGTACGATCTTACTGGACCAATTAATTCGAATTTGATCCCTAATTACTGGATTAATTTTGTCAAGATTTAATAACATTATACAGTATTATACCGATCATACAGTAAGATTAGTGCATATTTTGTATTTTAAAATATTGTCTAAATTATGATTTATGGCTAATATCATGATTTCAACTGATCATCCTGTACGATTAAGATCATATAATATAATTAATTCAAATAGCTTTAATTACAAAATTAGCCTTTTTAATTATTAGCTGATAAGCTGATCATACAATATAATTCGTATTGAATTCAACAAATTAATCTTCAAATTTTTCTCTCCATCTATTTCCCATGAGTGTGTGTATGTATGGTCACCAGGCTTGCATGCAACTTTACATGACTTGACTCATAAAATCAAAGAAGAACATGAATAAATTTTACAGACTCTTTCAGCATATCCTATTCTGCCCAATCTTCAGTCCTGAATCTTTATTGAATGGAGCATGACGACTTGAAATGTTATGACACACAAAAATAAATACAGTGTATATATATAAGGAGACAAAAGGATGCAATATGTAATGTTTGTTTTCATCAAAATCATAAACTCGGGAGCCTGAGTTGTAACACAAGCTATACACCAATATAACTCAATCAGGTCTATTGATTTTACAATAATGCTATTACATATTTATAACACTTTTAATATACTATTTTTAAATAAATTATTATTATTATTATTATTATTATTATTATTATTATTGTTGTTGTTGTTGTTGTTGTTGTTATTATTATTATTATTATTTCATATTTCTATCATGAGGATCAACAACTTGCTTGATGATGATTCCATTTGCAAAATATCTCAAAAATATTGTCATGCTGATAAATCATGTTACTACTAAAAAATATTAAAGTTAAGCTATGAAACATTAGATTTTTACCACATCCTTCTTATTATGCAAAAAATTCTCAAAGTATTCCCAAGGAATTATTAAATCAAACTTAAAATTATATTATTTATGTCTCTCCACCAATCATCTATACCTTCTTGAAGTTAAAATGTCTTCATATATTCAAAGCCATGAAGCCACACATTATATTCAATTGATTCAACCATCTCATTAAATATAAGAGGATATGTCTTTAATAATTGATTTAACACTCAATCTATCACTCCTCTATTTGATTAAACAATATGAAGGATTATAAATCTAAATATGCAACTACATTCACTTATGTCATTTATGCTTTGGTGGATTCAATATGAATTCATTTACTTAAGTGTGATGATTGTTCATGTTGTTTGATATTGATTAGGTTGTCTATTGACTCTATTAAGAAATTTTTTTAACCCTTCAATTATTTAGTGTCACATTATACTTATACACTTCTCACTTTATCATATAGTGAGATTAACCTTAGAAATAATGCCACTTATGCAGACCACCTAATAATAGCAACATCATCATCATCAACCCTTTATCACACAATATTGGGTCAGCTACATGAATCATTTTTCTTTATTATATCTTAAAAAAAGCAAATCGTCATTTAAATTTAATAAAGTAAGGTAATATCTAATGCTTTCTAACCAAATCTTTTTATGTCTAACTCTAACTTTCTAAATATAGGCTAAATAAGATACATCTACGTTTCTAATTAGGTAATCAAAAGGCAAACATTTTATGTGACCAAATTATCTAAGGTGACTCTCTCTAATCTTATATGCCAATGGAACTACTCCAACCTTTTCATGTGTATATGCATTTCACTTTTATCTCTATGAATAAAGCCATTTGTCCACTTGAGTATCCTCATCCTTGCAACAATTAACTTAATTTTATGCTTCTGTTTTAAAGGCCAACAATCTATGCCATAAAGTATTGTTGGTCTCACCACCATTTTATAAAGAATGTTACTTTTTTATCACACAACATGCCTGATGCATTCCCCCACTTCAACCATCTCAATTGAATTATAATAATAATATCCCCATTTGTTTCACTATCATTTTGAACAATAGGCCTGGGATATCTAGAACGTGTACCCTTTATAATGATTTAATCTCCCAAAGTCACAATACCCCAAATAGATCTATTACTACTATGATTAGACTCAACGTATTTAGCTTTAGATTTACTCAAACAAAATCCTTTATACTCTAAGGTTGACTACTATAATTCAAATTTTCCTTCAATTCCCTTCCTCTATAGTCTTATTAACAAAAATAACATCATAAGAAAATAAAACATATACCAGGGCACATCCTCTTGCAAATGTCTTGTAAAAACATTCATGACATAAGAAAAATTATATATACCTAAAGCAAGTCAGTTAACAACATAACAACAACAATAACATCAAATCTTTATCCCACTACATGAAGTCAGCTAAATGAACCCTTTTTCTCCATTGTGTCCTCTTAAGATTCTAATAAAAAGATTATTTCTAATATTTTCTAAGTATTACTTTTTAGGACTACCTTTACCTTTCTTAATATAGGCCAAATACTCCCAAGTGGGTCATCAGAATGCCAAAATTTTATGTGACCAAACTATGTAAGGTAACTCTTTGTAATCTTATTAACCACTCAATCTACTTTAACCATTTCATTTATATACTTGTTTCACAATATGTCTCTAAGAGTGAAGGCATTCTTGCACCTAAGCATCCTCACTCTTCAATAATTAACTTAATTTTATGTTTTTCTTTTAATGGCCAACATTTTATGCCACAAGGCATTACAGGTCTCGCCACCATCTTATAGAGTTTTCCCTTAAGTTTGAGGGGTACTTTTCTATCACATATTAGGCCCAATGTATTCCTCCACCTCAACAATCCATCTTGAATTCTACTAATAATATATCCATCTATTTTACCATCACTATGATCAATATACTTGAGATATCTAAAACGTGTACTCTTATTAAGGACTTGATTTCCCAAACACACAATCCCAACATTAGATCTATGTCCTCTATTATTACCATCCATGTATTTGGTTTTAGATCTACTCAAACAAAAACCTTTAGGCTCTAAGTTTTATCAAGTTTACCTTCTACTCCCTCTCTAGTCTTGTAGATAAGAAGAATATCATCATCAAAAGTATACACCAAGGTATGTTCTCTTAAAAATGTATAGTAAGAACACCCATGATTAAAGTGAGAAGATATTGACTTCAAGCAGATCATTGTTGTAATCCAACTGAAATAGAAAACTACTTGGTCAAACTATCATGTGTTTGAACACATGCAATAACTCCTAACTACATACATCCATAATTATTTGAATATAAGCATTATTAACCAACTTCTTTTTTAGAACTTTTTAGAGTTCTTCTCTTGGAACATTATCATATGCTTTCTCTAAATTAATAAATATCATATATAGATCCTCCTTATTCTCTCTATACTTCTCCATCAAACATCTCAGTAAATCTATAGCTTCCATATTAGACCTACCTTGCATGAATCGAAATTGATTTTTATAAACATTAGTATTATGTTATAATTCTATACTCGACAATTCTCTCCCATTATTTTAAAGTATGACACATTAACTTAATTCATCTATAATTTGCACACTCTTATGCATCACCTTTATTCATTAAAATAGGAATCAACACACTCCTCCACTCATTTGAAAATTTTCAAGTCTTCAAATAATATTGAAATTTTTGTAAGCCAAGAAAATTGTTCATCTCCTAAGCATTTTCACACCTCTATTGTAATATCATCAATTCCAATAGCTTTTCAACAGTTTATTTTCTTTATAGTATGTCTAACTTTGGTTTTACTAATACCAATAAAAATAAACAATCTATTTTGATTTAGCATGGTAAGGTCACTAAATTGGATTGTATTCACACAATCTTCATTAAAAAAATTATCATAATATCTCACCCATCGTTATTGAATATCCTTTTTCCAATAAAAGCACTTTTTTGATCTCATCATTAATGCACTTCATTTGAACTAAATCCCTACTTCTCCTATTTCTTTGCTTGGCTAACTTATACATATATATATTTTTTTCATTAATATATAATCTATTATATAAATTATTTGAAGTTAAATTCTTAGCATCACATATTTCTTTCTTAAACTCCTCACAAACTATTTATTGCTTTCCCAATTTTTTGATCTTTTACATATAAACCATTTTTATAGCAACGCTTCTTATTTTTTATCATTTGTTGCATATTTTGATTCCACCACTAATTATTTTAACTTTAAATAGACTTTTCTCCTAATACTTTAATAACATTTTTTGCAATATTCTTAATATTACTTGCTACGTTTTCCAACATAGGATTAACTTCCTCATGCATAGTCAAAATCTAAAGATGTTGAATTTTACTCTAAAAAATATTTTATTTTTAATATTTTTAAATACCTCCAACTAATCTTAGGCCAAAATTTTACTTTATTTTTTATGATTTGCCCCTTTATCTTAAAGTTCAAAACTAATAAATGAGTCTAAATAATTTTTTTTCTTAAAAAAAATAAATATGAGTTTTCTATCTACATTCTTATAAGTGATAAGATGCTAATCTCTTTTCTTAAATAAGATATTAAAAATTACAAAATCATAAGCTAAAGAAAAATCTAATATAATCCTACTACCTTCATTAGTTACTCTAAACTCATAGCCACCATGACTAAAATCTTCTACCTCTCTATAAATATATCTATCTAAATCTCCTCAAATAAAAACTCTTTATTAAAGAGGTATCTTTTAAATTAATTCTTCTAAGTCATTCCAAAATTTAATTTTGAACACATAAACACTTATAATATTAATAATCTTAGAATCAATAATATTATTTAAAGCTATATTTCTATCTCCAATTCTACTATTGTCTAAAAAATTTTCCTTCAAAATCTTATCATAATCATACCTATACCATTTTTAGTATGACTCAAACATTAATACCGTAGTTTAAATCCTAAATTATTAATCTCCTTAGCCTTATTGTCAACCCATTTATTTTTTGAAGGCATAAAATATTTATTTTCTTATGAATCATAATATCTATTATTCCATTAGTTTTTTTTTGTAAGAGAACCTCTATTCCTATATCTTATCCTAACTCTAAATTTATGGAGTAACATCTTTTCTCAAATCCATCCCTGATATGAGAACCCTTAAATATTTAAAACTAAACCCAAGCATTAGTGTAGCTACCTTTCACACTTTTCACTGTATTTATACCATACAATATGTCGCTTCTAGGGAATGCCCTAGTATTAACATAGTATATTGAAGGATTTTCCCATGGTTATTTTATAAGTTTTGTGCTAGTTATCAAATTCCTAATATAACCCTCTACATTTTTATTCAGGACTTGGTATCTAGCAATGATAGTGTTTAAAGCAAGCCACATAATAAAATAAAAATAAAATATATGCTAAATTCTTAGATGATTATGTTACCACATTACATGCACTTTAGATTAGGGTAATATTTTCAAAAGTATGAATTTAATGTCACAACATTAATATAAGAAATTAAAATAAAATCACTAAACTTATAATGTTGATTTATAACCATACTAGATGATATGCTTAATTTGATCCTAATACCTTATATGTCTCTATGATTGATCTTAGAAGTAAGTATCAAGAGATCATACCTAGTCCTGGCGATAAGTGAAGAATAATTTTCAAGACACCATATAAAAATTATGAAAGTTAGTGTTGCCACTATAAGATAATCTGACATTACTATCAGACTTTCAAGCTATACACATGCGCCAAAAATAACGGTGGACTAACCGACGGAATATGCGACAAAAATTTTACAGTGAAATTTATGGTAAAATTTCTGTCGTTACATTACTGGCATATATTCTGCCAATTTTTTTATCGGTATATTAAATATTCTAGAACAATTTTAGCCAGTTATAACTGACAAAATCACAGTCGAGCTTGCCCACTTCGCCATCTTTCTTCTCATTTATTTCCTTATTTGTTTTGGTTTTCTTAGCTCGTGACTGAGACATACCCCAAACACCATATTTATTATGACTGGTCCTTCACCGACTATCACAGTCGAGCTTGCCCACATTCTCCATCATTTATTGCCTAAGTTCACCGCCTCCATTTTGTGTGTTACCAAAGGTTGGCGCCTCCATTCTATCTATTGTTGAAGTTTTCCAGTAATATCTTTTTGTTTGATGTATGCATTTTGTTCTTGATATTCTTCTTATTGATGAGTTTAGATAGGGATTTGATGTTTATATTTATAGTTGAGATTAATATCTTTTTGCTTTAGTTATGGATGTTCTTACTAGACATTTGCAAGAGAATGTACCTTGGTGTATGCTTTTTATTAATGATATTCTTCTTTTTTATAAAATTAGAGAGGGAGTTGAAGGTAAACTTGAATTATGTAGGTCAACCTTAGAGTATAAAGGTTTTCACATTAGTAGATCTAAAACTTAATATATAGAGTATAATTTTAGTAGTAATTGACCTAGTGAAGTGACTATGACTTTGGGTGTAGTCATTTAAAAAGTACACATTTTTTATATCTTTGATCTATTTATGATTAAATAGAAGACTACAATGGATTGATGAGCGAGCGAAGAGAGCCTGCATAAGTATATAAGTTTAATATTTTTTATGTTATGTCTAAATTTCTTAAATTTTTATTAACTTTTATAGGAGGAGTATACACAGCTTTGAGAGAGCCAGGCTATAGAAGGTAAATGTTCTTTTAGTGGATCACCAGAATGTTCTGACTGCCACACTTGGTTACATGTGGTAAGAGGAATGTAGCATAATAGAGTTTATGATTTAGGCTTGCAAGCCTATGCATATGATGGGCAGACATATGATGGCTCAAGCTTCTAAACAAGTATCTAGTAGTTCTTATATAGCCAACAGGTAGCTGCCTTAATAGCCGAGCTAGAGTAGGTCAGGAAAACACAAGCTAACTGGCAGATGTAGATGCAGCAGTAGATGCATATGCAATAAACTAAGTTGTTAGATGAAATATGAAAACTAAGAGAGCAGTTCAGTGGGAAGAATGCAACTTTAGTAGAGGAGGAGACTAATTCAGAGTAGATGTTGTGTATTTTATTTTGGACATATATACTTATTTGTTTTTAGAAATATGTACTTATTTGTTATTGGACATCTACACTTATTTATTATTAGATATTTGATGATATTTTTCTTTTTTTATGCTTATATGTTTATATTCAATATTTGGTGAAGCTTTTGATTATATTTTATGTTTGAATGTATATAGTATTAAAACTTTTGTATGCAGGTTTTATTATAGAAACCAGTTTCATAAACTAGAAGGTTTTTTTTTTTTTTTTATGTTACATGTTTTAGATGGAAAATTCATTGGAAAATCTACCGGCAATACGATACAACAAAAATGGAGAGTATTTTTGGCATACTTTTACTCCAGTATTATGGTGGATAATTTTCCATTACTATCCGCTGATAGTAGGGTACTATTACCTGATACTAGGGTACTATCCGCTGATAGTATGGCGGTGAATTATCCATCGGTACTTCCGACACAACTTTTCTACTAGAAATATCGGCGGATCAAAAACTAGATTCTATTAAGGAAAGCTAACATATAAACATCATATTTTTCCAAAATTGCACCAGATTATTCACCAGAAAAGTTTCCAGTGGAAAATTACGCCGTTAAAGATTTTTTGATGTGTGAATTGCCATCAGATAGGTTTTCATGATAAATTCACCAAAAAATGGAATTTTCTGACAGATTTCCATTGTTACCAATGGATTTGATCTACCGATAATATGACATTTTTTGTAGTGTGGCTCATGAATCATCCATCACTCTCATTACTTTCATGGTGATTATAGGAAATATCCTTAAGTTTTTTAATTTAACACTTTAATTTTCTATTTTAATGACATTTTTATCTTTATTTATAATGAGAGTGGGGTTCTTCATCTTAGGTTAGATTTAATTAAATGTAAAGGGAAAAAAATATATCTGTTAATTTTAAGATGTATCAAGTATAAAGAAAAGAAATATGTTATTTTTAAGAAGTAGATTCTTAATGACTAAAAAAGATAGTTTTATTATTTCCTTCACTATCCTTTATCATTATTCTAAGAAATAAAGGCTATTGTGGGTTGGATAAATTTATATAGTTTTACTGACCTGATGAGTTTTCATGTGGTGCCTACATTTTCTAAGAAATTCATCCTAAAGGTTAACCCTATTTTAGTCCATTTAATTGATCTCTTTAAGGAAGAGAAAATTTGTTAGATCTCTAAAGTTGAAAACCTTTTAATCAATTTAAGGTTTTAATAACATTTAATTTCTTTTATTTTGGAACTCCTATGTTGTTTTTGAAGAGACTCATAATAGAGTGAACTAAAGTAAACAACAGTTGTGGAATCTTTGGAATGCTATAATCTTTACTGTTTACATGGCATATATAGAGACTTAGGGAGACAGCCCGTTACAACAGCTGATCTTTCACAGTTGATGCAATGATGTAAGTGAGTGGAGAGATGTTTCTAGAACTACGACTGTGCTGAGAGTGCAAAATGTAGATGGCTAGAAAGTTGTAGCTAATTATTGAGTATGTGTAGTTTATCACCGCCCCTCTAACTAAGTATCTAGAGGCTGGATGGTTAGTTTCGAGTGAAGTTCATTGAAGAATTTTGGAGGTAGAGCCTTAGTTAAAATATATGTCGGTTGATCCTAGGATGATATATGGTGGACCGTGATTTCCATTGCATTGATTCTGTCCTGGATTAAGTGATAGTCTATTTTGATGTGTTTGGTACAAGCATGAATGGCCAAATTATTTGCCAGAGCCATGGTTGAGATGTTGTCGCAATACAGAGGTGTGGCCATAGTCTATGGAATAGTAAATTCTGTTAAAAGACGTTGTAGCCATATGATGTTATTAGCAGCTACCGCAAGAGCACGGTACTCCGCTTCTGTGGATGATTTGGCGATAGTTGGTTGTTTCTTAACACTCCAAGAGATGAGCGTATTGCCAAGGTATGAGCAGTGGCCAGAAGTTGATCTACGGTCAAATGGATCGGAGGCCCAATCAGTATATGAGTATGAGCGTAGACTGAGATCTCTACTGGTGATTGGTAATCCAAAGTCGAGAGTACCCTTGATATAGAGGAGGAGATGTTTAAGTTTATGAAAGTGAAGATTGAGTGGTTGATTCATGGCTTGGGAGAGGAGGTTTGTGCCAAAGGCTATATCTGGTCGGGTGAAAGTCAGGTACTGTAGAGAGCTTAGGATTTTGCGGAAGAGCATCAGTTTAGGAAATGGGAGTTGGCTGTCGGCAGAGGTTTTGGACTGAGTAGAGAGGGGAGTGGGTAATGGTTTGAGAGTCTCCATGCTAGAGATTTCGAGAATTGAGGCAGCATATGTGGATTGTTGAAGGGATTATGAATTAGGTTGCTTGGTGACTTGGATGCCTAGGAATAGTGAGTTGGGTCCATGATATTTGAGGTGAAATTATTGTTGAAGATGTGTTAGAAGATATGTGATATGATTAGGATTGTTTCCAGTGATTATGATGTCATCGTCATAGAGAATTAGAAATGTTTGTTTGGTAGTTGTTCGATGAATAAAGAGTGAGGGGTCAGATTGGCTTGTAGTGAAGTCATGTTTGATTAGAAATGAGGAAAATGTTTGGAACCATTGTATGTTGCTTGACGTAAGCCATATATAGCTTTATGGAGTTTGCAAACATGATTGGGGTGAGAGGAATCAAGGAAGCTAGTAGGATGTCTCATGTATATGGTTTCCTGAAGTGGTCCATGTAAGAAGGCATTGGAGATATCACATTATTTAATAGACCAGTTGTTGTGAAAAGCGATGGCAAGTAGGAGTCTGATGGTGGGCATTTTGGCCACAGGACTGAAGGTTTCATAGAAGTTGATGCCAAATTGCTGGGAGTATCATTGAGCTACAAGTCTAGCTTTTTAACGATCAATTTTGCCATTAGGTTTGAGTTTGAGATGATATGTCCATTTGCAGCATAGAATGGGTTGATTTGGTGGAGGTGGCATGAGATCCCAAGTGCCTTGATTTTGTAGAGCATAGAATTTGGTGGACATGGCGACACGCTAGTTTTGGTCTTTGTTGGCTTGGGTGAAGTTGGTGGGAGTGAGCGAGTTTGTTTGTGCAGCGGAGAGGGTGAAGATTTGTTTTGGTTTCAAGTTACCCGTCTTGAACCTGGTGAGTATGGGGTGATTAGTTCATCGAGTGAATGGGTATAGGTGTTATGGACGGTTAAGTGGAGTGATGGATGGAGCTGCTTGAAGTGGAGGATGACGGAGATAATGAGGATGTAAATGTGTGTGGTAGGGGAGTGGTTGATGGCTCGTTGTAGGTAGTTGGTGATGAGATAGAGGTGGGGGTTAATAGCAGAGGGGAGGTTGGTGTTTTGATAGTGGGTGTAGAATTTTTGGGTGAACGGGTAGAGTAGGGGAGCTGATCTTCATAGAAGGTCACATGATGGGATGTTATGATTTTGTTGGTGGATGGATCATAGCAACGGTAGGAATTGGAGGAGTTGGAGTAGCTAAGAAATATGCATGGAGTAGATCGTGTAGAGAATTTGTTGGCTGTTAGAGGCTTGAGCCAAGGGAAGCAGAGGCAACCGAAGACCTTAAGTTGAGTGTAAGCAGGTTATTTGTTGGTTAGGAGTTGGTATGGAGATTTTATAAATGTATTTTTGGATGGGAGACGATTGATTAGGAAGATGGATGTGACGATAGCATATGTCTAGAAGGATAGGGGAAGGCTAGCTTCATGTAAGAGGGCGCGTGTTGTCTCCATAATATGGCGGTGTTTGCGTTCAGAGACTCCGTTCTATTCTGGAGTGTAGGGGCATGTGAGTTGATGGATAATGCCTTTTGAAGCTAGTAGAGTTTTTAATTGTGTTGATGTATATTCTTCGTCATTATCTGATCTGAAGTATTGAATGCTAGTGTTGAATTGAGTTTGTATCATTATGAGAAAATAAACAAATTTATGATACGTTTCAGATTTTGAGTTCATGAGATATAGACAAGAAAATTTGGAGTAATCATCAATGAAAATGACATAATACTTGAAAGCATTGTGAGATAAAATGGGAGAAGGTCCCCATATGTCACTATGTATTAGACATAGAGGTTTAGTTATAGACTTTGTTTGAGATTTAAAAGGTAACTTGTGGCTCTTGGCCACAGTACAAGACACACAATAGAAATTTTTGATGGGAGAAGATAAACTAAGGGACTACATAATAGTAGTTGTTACAAAATTATGTGCATGACCTAATCAAGAGTGCCATAATTTCTGGGAGTTGGTTTGAGTGGTGAGGGCGATGAGTGCTGGAGACTTGTTGGGATTGATGATCAGGTAGAGGACATGAGAGCTCGGTCCATTGAGGATAACTTCACGGATGATTAGGTCCTTAATGTGATAGCCTTGTGGATCAAAATGAACAGAGCATTGGTTATCATTGGTGAGTTTATGAATACATAATAAGTTATTAGAAATATTTGGTACGTGAAGAATATGTTTGAGGTGAAGCTTACGGTGAGGGATTGGTTTTGGGAGTAGTCCATCTCCAGTGCTATATATCGGAAGGGGTGACCCATCACCTATGGATACCACATCTGATCAAGCATAAGGTTTCAGCTGTTTGAGGTGTCCAGCATATGCTGTGATGTGTGTAGTAGCTCCAGAGTCCAGGTACCAGTCTGGAGATGCTGAGGATGTGGTGGAGTATAATGCTTTAACCGGTGATGTAGTTTGAGTGGTTTAGCACACGTCGGATCTGTGACAGCAATGCAGGGCTATGTGCCTGAATTTTCCATAGATTTGACAGCTTACGCGTTGATATGATGGTGATCTTCCTCACCCTTGATTTTCAGAGTAAGGGGGGTGGGTCGACGGAGGGGCGTTGCTGGTGTTCCAAGCTCGATCGCATGTGAATGAGGCACGACTTCTGGTTGTTGTGAATGCCATTGAATATGTATATGATGGGGTGAGTTTTATCTGCTCGATCATCAAGTTAATTTCTTCACTGCATAGCAGTGAGTATAGCTCATCCAAGATTATAGGATCGGATTTGGTTCTTATAGCTATTTTGAAGGACTAGTATGGTGTCGGCAGACCATTCAGGATATAAAAGATAATATCTTCCTGGTCAATAGTTGATCCTGCAGCAGAGATGTTATCTACTATCGTTTGATGTGGCTTAGGTACTGGGACATGGAGAGATCTTTCATTTAGACGTTATACAGCTCATTTTTGAGTTGAATAACTCTACTTCTATTAGAGGGCTGAAGTCTTTTCTCTAATGTGAGCCAGATTTCGTGACAGGTTGAGAGATTGAGAATGTAGGGAAGAATAGGTGCGGTTATGGTTGAGCACAAGGCGGAGGATCGATTTTGATCCAGAAATGTCCAAGAGGCATAAAGAGGGTTCGGTATAATGCCGGAGGTAGGGGAGGGTATGTATTCTGATGGGAATTTGCTAGTTCCGGTGAGATGGCCTTCAAAATCGGTTGGCGGAAAGAGTTTTGAGGGTTTGAAGTCGCCAAATCGGGTAGTTGTCCGAGATGAGATTCACATGAACGATATTCTTGAGGTTTGAGATAAGAAACTTCAACACCGGTGGGATGTTAGTTTCTGTTGTAGTAGGTGCTTGTTGAGAAGAGTTGGCCGGAGCATTGTCGGAGTTACTCCCTGAGTCAACCATGGAAAGGAGAAGAAGGGGGTGGCCGTGAGGCTACAGGTGCTCTAATACCATGAAGAGACTCATAACAAAGTGAAGTAAGGTAAACATCAGTTGTGGAATCTTTGGAATGCTATAATCTTTACTGTTTACATGGTATATATAGAGACTTAGGGAGATAGCCCGTTACAAGACTAGGGCTTTTATAGTTGATGCAATGATGTAAGTGAGTGGAGAGATTCTTCTAGAGCTATGGCTGTGTTGAGAGTGCAGAATGTAGATGGCTAGAAAGCTGTAGCTAATTACTGAGTATGTGTAATTTATCAGTTTTTGTCTAAAGCTTTCCAAGTGACCAGTGATTCTTTTGACGTAAATATAGGTGATATCTTACAATATGATAAACATTGTATGACCTTCTTTAATGAGAAATTTAGTGAATCCTAATAAAGACTTTTCATATATAATAAGGAATTAAAGTGATTATTCAATATTTGAAATATTAGAGGTGTTATTTTCTTTATAGGGAGTTTATTTAAATACTTATATTCATGTTCTAAAATTCTTTATCTTCAAAAGAAGGCATTCTTTGAAAAAATTTCATTTATTTGGAATCATAAGCCTTGTGTATAAAATACAACTATAAACACTTTATGTAACATCTCACTTGAAGTCACTTTCCTTCATAATTCTGGTTTTGAGGTTTAGATGTGACTATTTTATTTGTCCTAATTTTCATGTAACTTTTAATGACTATAAGAGCAATCTCTTTTTCCTTTTGAATTATTTTATTATGATTGATGGAAACATTTACAAAGGAAAATGTTCATACATTTTAAAGACTTTTAAGGGATCTTTTTTAATTATTGAATTATATTTTGGAAGGATATTGTTGGAAAAGTAAACCACATAGATTTGGATGCTTCTAATTTAATAATCAAATACTATATTAAGAATAGCATATCATCTCAAAAGTTGAATGTGATATTCTATAATGGATTCAAAAGCACAAATAGATTTTTAAAATTTGCCATTTTTTTTAATCAAATGCAACAAATATAATATCATACAATCTCAAAATATAGAATTGGTATTTTATAATGGTATTAAAAAAATGGGGTTTAAAAAATGTCGACATTCTTAGGGACCTTTTCCCAACCTTAAGAAAATGATAGGGTTTATTTTAATTTGGAGTTACATATTTTCCATAAAGGCAATCATTTATGGTTAATTATATTTCAAGAATGGTGAGTCTTCTATGAATATTGTCTATTAAAATAGTGGCCAAATAATTTTATATTTCAAAGTTTGAGGCATGGATTGAGAATTTTTGAGTTTTTAAAGGACATTGATTATAATTTTAGCTACTTTCTACGAGTCAAAGAAAGAAGAGTAGAGAGCATTCGATTTTGAGAAACTCAAAAGTAACTCTAATTTGTCCTATTTTTAGCTTTCATATTTTAGAATTGAGATTTTATTATTTGAGTTTATATTTCATTATAAAGTTAGGACTTGTATTCCTAATAACTAGATTAAAAAAATGCTTGAATGGTGAGGATTTATGATATTAGAATCAATCTTAGATCCTATAATAAGGTGAGTACTATAAGATAATAACTTGAACTAGTTTATTGAAATGGAAAAACATTTAGGCGGGATTTATATCTTTAAACTTGTAGAGGGTTTTAGGAAAGTTCAACACTCGCGGACTTGCATTTAGCCTGGAGTGAAATGCCAGCTAAACTTGACCTATACAATTGAATACCATGTCTTCAATCTTATGAAATGGAAGATAGGGTAGGCCGTTATTTAATTTTTGTAGTTGGGATCGACATTTAATGATCCAAAATAATATTATATTTGTCAATGGTACTTAATGCTAGTTAAACATAATGATCATAATGATTATGAAATTTTATAATGGCTTAAAATATATATATTTTTATATAAGAGCAAGCCTCCCGTAACATAAATCAAGCACCCTAATAGATTAGATGATTTATCCAAACCTGCAAGCTGGCAAGTGCCTAAATAATGAGTAGAAAAAAAATATTATGGACTTGATCGAATGTTATTTACATCCATCTATCCATTTATCTTTGTATATTATTTTGAGAACTTTTTTATTGGATATGAAATGATAAAATCTATTTCTTAAGCACCTAGAAAAGTTATCAAACCAAATCACTTACATAAAAAAAAAAAAATTAAGAAAAGTAGATATTTTTAATACACAATCAAATAAATAAATCATTCATCCAAACACCATAACATATAAGAACATACAAGTAAGGCAAAGTTTAAATGCCAAAATGTGGAAAAGTGTCACCTTATTATGACCTATATAGAGAAAATGACAATCAAGTAATGTCATTTTTAAATTTTATAAACTTCGTGATTCTACTCCTAAAATGAAATAAGTCATGCAAATGAGATTTTACAAGTTGTTTAGCGGCAATCATTCCTTAGAAGATTTTCAAAAGAATATCATCTTTAGAAGGTTTATTCTTTTGGTCCCTTTTTCTTTAAGATGAAAACTCACATTTGATTTTCATATATTTATACATCTGAATTTGCATTTATAAATAAAAAATAGTTTATACAACCTGCAGGTTAGCAAACTAATTTATATTTAAACATTCAAATACACATCATCATATAGTGCCTATCACTCAAATAATAATTGACGAAAAATTCAAAGGCCAATCTTTTTTTTTTTTTGGGTGGAGGTGAGGGGGGGGGGGGGGGGGTGAGGCAATGGAAGGTATTTTATTTTATATGCACCTATTAAAAACTTATTTGTATTTAAATTTAATGAATAGAGCCCCTTTTATTAACCTTTAATAAGCTTGGAGCCTGTAAAAAAAATTGATTAGTAATAAACATCCAAGAGATTACTAATCACAAGGCACCCACATTTTCAACACATATCACACCATCATTACGTGAATTTCCATAGAATAATTTAATTATAAAAATATTTACACACATCAACAAAAATTATTCAATTTCTCACATAACAAAAGAATTACCATGTAAATCAGTTTAGATCATGACAATGCTTCTAACCCAAAACAATAACCAAAGTGTGACATCCCTCTACCTTAGCCGAAGGAAATCCATCACCCTATCGCCTTCCCTAATCCATTCGCATCTCTTATTTGCGTGGACAACAAATTTAGTCGAACCCCTCTCCATCGATTAGCCCTAACTGACGCCAACAATTTCTTCATCTTTGGGTATTCTTTGAGCCGACTCGGATCGCATCTTCGAGAACACCAGCTGTGTCTCCCCACCCAGCGTTACTCTCTTGATCTCTGAGCTAGAATTCACAACGAGAGCCACAAGGTCCGCCGCTTGTAAAGGTTGCCTCAACATCGATCGCGATAGCACGAAGTAGATCTGCCCTAGATGGTCCTCCATAGTGTCGGGGACCGTCGTGACGATGGCAAGTAAGTAATTAGTTGATCCAGGTTTTTTGGTTGGTAAAGATTCTTCGAATTCTTTTTGTGATGCTTTTTAAAGTGGTTCTTCCTTCCCCTCTTTCTGGAATCTCAAAATTGCTTCTTTTTGTGGTTTGTCATTGCTGTGGATTTTGGAAGCATAAATTTTAGCATTAGCGACACCGTTTGAGTTTGCTTTAGTCGGTAAATTCCCTTCTCGTAGACCATCGCTTGAAACTATTCACAGATTTTTCTTTAACCTCAAGCTCAATGGTGAATTTCTATTACTATTTTTGAATCCCATGCATGTTTTAATCAAACTCGTTAATGACCTAGACTACGGCCGTATTTTTTCTCATAATTCTTACTTTATTAATAAATGTTACATGAAGATTTTAAGTGGACACCATGCTTTGATGTTTAAATCGAATCACCCATTATTCCCATTTGGATTTGTTTTCCAAACTTTCATCCCCATCTCTTTACCCCAAGGATTTTGCATGGTTTAGGATCTATGTTAGGTCGGCCTCTTAGGATTGATCATGCTGCATCGGCTAGCTCTAGGCATTTAGTAGCTCGTGTCCTGGTTGAGATGGATGTTACTAAATCCTATCCTGATAAGGTGTGGGTAGGTCCGAACACTTTAGGATATATAAAACTAGTAGTTATGGAGGATTTCCCCTGTTATTGCTCTCACTATAAGTTTTTGGAGCATTCCAAGTCTGAATGTAAAATTCTTCATCCCTAGTTAGCCTTAACTCATACTTTGTTGACTAATGCTGTTGATTCTGTTTTGGATAATGTTAATACTTTGGTTGAACTTTTTGATGGACTTAACCATATGGCTCATATCATGGAGCCTGAGATTGTGACGAATGCTCCAGCAACTATGGTCACTTTGGTTCCTCCTCTAGAGGTTTAAGAGGAGATTCCTCTGCATGCAATTTGCTCCTAGATTAATACTAATGCTTGTGTGATGGAGGGTGTTAGTGCGCTTGATGGTGCTCTTTCCCCAATTGTTGTTGAGAAGTCTCCTAGTGGCTGTGGTTCTGGTGAAATTTTGGTAGATACTGTGAAAGGCCAATGTGGTATTAATCTGGTCGTGGATGATGGTTCCACTTATTTGGGTGGGTGAACAGCTATTTCTCCTATTACTGAGTCAGTTACACCTATTGGGGTTCTTATGTATGCTTAATTTATTGATGTGCAAGTGTCTCTAATTTCAAATACTTCCGTACAAGTTCATTTAGACAAGTCTAGAGATTGCTATGTGAATCACTCGGAATAGTTGAATGTTTCTCTTGTTAGTCTGGATGGGGATCGGGCAATTTTTACGAACTCTTTTGGGGTTGTTCAGGAATCATATAAGGTGCAAGCGGATCTTCTCATGGAAAATGATTTTACCTTGGTTGGGGGAAATCGTCATCATAGGAAATCAAAATAAGCTTTTTGGAGTTTCCTCGGCTTGGATGATGTGGTTAATTGGTTGTTTGGCTCTTTGGATTTGGATTTGTGCCTGTTTTTGTTAGATTGGTTGGTGTGGTCGAGATTTTTAATTTATGCAATGATGAGGCGAACCTGCGTGCTATCTGATTGTATGGATTGTTAGCAACCATTGATGGCGGCTTCTTGCTGATCTTCGTGCGAGATTTGGTTTCGCTGGCATGTTGATTTCCCTTTGGAGGGCCCTTGTCTATCGTTTGGGTGTTCGTAGTGCTTCACCACTATCTGATTCCGCTTCAATGATTCCCCCTTTCTTTTCTGGTCGATTGCTCCACAGTGAATTTTTTCTTTAGTTGTTGTTTGCTTATTTTTCATTGGATGGCTGTATCTTCCTTTTTATCGAATAAAATTTCTTGTTAAAAAAAAAGAACCAAAGTGTGTACTAGGTTGTGTGGGTGGACAACCAATTAAGCTTTGGGGTTTTAATTTATAAATTTGATTGATTTAAATATTCAAAGAGGGTTTAAATTTAAGTATTTATTTGTTAAAATTTTAATTAGATTTTAGGGTTTGTTATTTTAATTTGATTTTTATTAGTTTTAAGAACATATTGGAAAGCAAAGCCAAAGCTTAATGACTTTTCCTACCAACATGACCTATAAAACATAAAATGTAATTATTCCACCTGAGAAGATGAAATAATAACATGTGTTTCTTATATGATTTTAATAATTAAGGCTTTTATTTTTTACTTTAAACTATTTTTGAGCTCTAAAGACTCATGGATGTTCACAATTATTCTATAATTATTACTCATTTATTCATTCTCTAAATCATATGTTATTTAGAAGATAGGTGGGTGTAATTTAGCTAATTTAAGATTTAGGTTTAGGCTTCGTTTGTGATGGTTTTTTAGTTTCTTTTTAAAACAACTTTCTAATACAAAATTTGTAATTTTGGCACTAAAAGTTGCTTTAAGAAGCAACAAGAAAACCGTCCCAAACAAAGTCTTAATTAGCTAAACTAAGATGTGAAGGTATTTTTTTATAATTTTATTATAATTTTTTTATGAATTTTACAAGTTAAATGGTATAAATAGGGTTTGTGATTTGACCAAGAAAATAAACACTAAATTTCATGAAATTTGGACTATGTCATCACTAATGTAAGGTGTAATTACTAAAAAATTGAAGACATTTGGAGTTATATTTATTTTTTATCATTTATTAAAAATGATGTTTTATTTATGGCTTTTAAATTAATCAATGCTTATATAATCATTATCAAAGGTTGAAATTAATTTAATTTAGTTATATATTTTATTTAGAATCCCATGATTTTTATTTTTACATTTTTAGGATTTTTTATAATTAATAGTGATTTTCCAAAGTTTCAATGCAAAAGTGCTTAGCTATGATAGACTTGAAGTTAGGGTTTGCTCGTTTAATGGCCAAATGGATTCGAACTCTCATGAAAATAAATTAATGAATTACTGATGACCTTAGGGTGTGATCCCATAAAAGTTTCAAACAATTTAGAAGAAAGATTATTTTTCTAAAATTATTCTAAGTTCATTAAACCTTGGAATAAGGTGATTTTTAAACCATGGCTCTTAGGGTAAATGTGTCTTAAATAAAATTTCATCTAACTCTGATATCAACACAAGCATGCCAAAAAACATCATGGATTCATACATATGAATTTTCAAAGTTGTAGGCCAAATAATGACCCATAACTTTGAAAATTCAAAGGAGGGCATAAAAGAGTTCAAACCTCCTTGGTAAAAATTATAGATATGCAAAACACCCAATGATCTCCCAAGGTAAATTTAAAGGCAATTAGACATGTTTAGGCATATCACCTATCTAATTAATCTTATCAAATGAATAATGAATTCAATACAAAGGCTTGATTAAATGGATTCAAATTATTTTAAAAAATTCTACTTAGTTATTTGAATCCATATTGCCGTTATATGCCAAATTTGGATTTAGAAAGTATTTTCTATGATTTTTTTTTTCAAAAATTGGCTCACAGTTTGAATTAATTAATACTATAATTAATTTTAATTAATTTAACCATTGATTTAAATTGCGCTTTATACATAATAATAGCTATTTGGGTCTTTTTTAAAGTGTTGGGGTTTAGTCACAACATGGATCTACAATAACCATTTGATCTAAGGTCAGGTGGCTCCTATTAATGGAGCTCAAAATTGCATATAATGTATAATTAACAATATAATGATATCACAACCATTAAATCAAAAAAACAAAGAATGGAGGGCTGTAATTTCATCATTAACCTTCCTTCAACTAATAGAGACCATACGTAAAAACCCCATTGATCTAAGAGATCCAATGAATGTATTCAAATGAAATTTATCTTATAGGATTTATGAACTATGATCATTTAATCCAACAATTAAATTGTCTTGAATTGCACCTTACTTTCATAATGTCTCACAACATGAAAATCAGGAGCTCGAGTTTTAGAATTACTTCACTCTGGTGATGATTCAGTGGGGATATTTATTTCTTTGCACTCAACTGAGCCTGTGGAAGAACTTTGGTAAAGATAATAAATTTTGAGGACCATTTTATTATAAAATGAACTTTGGCCATGGAGATGTTTCCAAAACTTTATTGAAATTGCACTTGAAGGGCTCTAGAAGGTTAAGGAATATGAGGTTTCTATTGCACTCACTCTTGAAAGGCTAGGGAAATTAATTATAGGGCATTTTTTCAATTAAAAAGAAGAGTATTTAAATAATTAAAAAAATACCCTTTGCTAGAATTTTAGCCAACGCAGGTCATTCTAAGCATTTCGTTTGGTTAGAGACTAGCCTACAAGGTGCTACCAAGTGGTTGGGAATGAACTAGGGATTGGACTGAGTTGGTTAGTTTTTTAGGTAGTTAATCCACATGGAGGCTTGGGTTGAACCACTTTAAGGCCACATAAGCTTGGCCAGTTGTCCAACTAAACTTGCACATGTTCTAGAAGGATCTAATTAGCCCAAGAAAGGTTTAGGTTAGGAAAATTTTGCTTTGGTAGTATTATTTGTATTTTAGCTAGTTCGTGTTAACTTAGGTTAGCCCAAATAATGGATTTGGCTTAGTTTAAGGGCTAGGTTGACTAGGACTGCGAGGTCAAGGTTTAGAGGCATGGCCATGAGTGGGTTATGTAGGATTCATTTCCTTAACTAGGTCTATGAATTTATTAAAACATTCTTGAAAAACATTACTCCTAATGGCAACAAATAAGCCAGAATAAGTGGTGCACCCATACCAAATTAGTGTTGAGCTACACATAATAATTAAGGAGAGTTCTACACATTGATTTTAAGTGACTCTTTTGTATGCTCTTTAAATTGTCAGCCCAATGTATCTACATCTTTATATTCTCATTGTCTACTATTATGTAACTTATTGAAGGACCATATTAAGAGTTAAAATATGGCTCAGGCAGTCCATGTGAAGTCAAATACTAATAACCTTGCAGGCATCTCATAAGATATAAATCTAGTGTAATCTCATTAGGTGTAAGGTAGAATTAAATTTTTTGCTTTGATTAAGAACACCTAAAAGTTCTGGTTGATCTCATCTATGCCAGATGTCAATTAAATCTCAATACCCTTAATTATAATCAACATGATCAATGTACTACTCCATGCAGTACACTGACTCCTTAACTTCAATCATGATTCAAATCATACCATTAGGATCTTCACATATCAAATTTTTTAACATTAGTGACTTAAGCCAGTGCTTGAGCCCATCTTTTACCCATCTGACTCATTGATTTTCTCAATCTAGCATAATTGATCAAACATATGATTGACTCATTGTAAACATCATTTCTCCTTAGAACTTTACTAAATCATTTAAATAAAATTCCACAAGGATTTGACTTGTATGGTTAACCTGGCCTATTCAAAAGTTGACTTTGTTAATTTGACCTAAAATTGATCAAACATGATCATTTTTGGTCAAACTCTTTAATCCAATCAATTCAACCATTTCAAACATTCAAACTCATTCCCCTTGATGCTTTTGATGAATCCAAAGAATGGTTGACTAACCTGACCAAGTTGACTTGGTTAATTTAGTTAAAATGATCAAAACCCTTATGAAACATATTTCTAAAACCAAAACATATATCCATTACTTCAATTATCATAAACCCTATGCAAGTACCCTCTAAGGATATTTAGGAATCAATCCTAGTCATCGCGACTTATTAAAGATTCATTTACACTTCTCTAATCTTTCTTTGAACATATAGAGCTTGCCACCGGTAATAGAAGGTGGCTGAGAGGTATTACATTTCAACTCTTCAAACTCTGCACCTATTGCTCCTTCGAGCTTGAGTCCTTCAATTAACCTATGCCATAGGAGCTAAGGAACAAAACAAGCCTAAAAACATTCTCTAAGATTCACCCTATTAAGGTAAAAACTACTCCCAAGCTTTGTATTTAGGGATTCAAATAGCATTCCATGCACTCCATACACTACAAGAAAATTTGCCATTACCCTCAGACTTTCTGGCAGATACACATGCACCAAAAATAGTGGCAGACTAACGAGCAGAATATGAGCTGGTAACTTTATGACAAATTTTTAGCAAAATTTTTTTCGTTACATTACCAGCATATATTCTGATAATTTTTTCAATGGCATATTAAATATTATGACGTAATTTTTGCCAGTTATTATAGGCAGAATCACCAGCATAAATTGCACTAGCTTACTTAAACTCAATGGATATTTTCTAATGTTTTATCTATCGGTAACATTACTGATGATTAATTCGCTAGAAAGTCCGATGAAAAGAGCTCTATTTCAACCACTCCATAGTCTTTCTTTTCATTTCTTTCCATCTTCATTTTGTTTCACTCTGCTTGCATCTAAGACCGGCCAGAATATTGCCGGCATGGTGACAAGTCCCTCATCGACATTCACCACCAAGCTTTCCCACATTGTGTTGTTCATTGCCTAAGTAATTTGCTACCTCCATTATGTGCGTTACCAAATGTAATCGCCTCAATTTCATCTATTACCAAAATTCTTCAGTAATATATTCTGCTTGGTGTATGTATTTTTTTATGATATTCTTCTTGTTGATTAGTTTAGAGAGGGATTTGATGTGTCTATTTGTAGTTGAGATTAATATATTTTGGCTTTAGTTATGGACATTGTCACTAGACATTTGCAAGAGAGTGTACCTTAGTGTATGCTTTTTGTTGATGATATTCTTCTTGTTAATAAGACTAGAGAGGGAGTTGAAGGTAAACTTGAATTATATAGGTCAACCTTAGAGTCTAAAGGTTTTAGGATAAGTACATCTAAAACTTAACATATATAGTGTATTTTTAGTAGTAATAAACCTAATAAAAGGATTGCGACTTTAGGCTATGAAGTTATTAATAAAAGTTGATGTATATCTTTGTTTTATTTATGGTGAAATAGATGGGGATATTATCAGTAGAATTCAAGTTGGATGGTTGAAGTGGAGGAATACGTTGGGCCTTATTATGTGATAAAAAAGTCCCCCTCGAACTAAAGGGAAAATTATATAATATGTTAATGAGACCTATAATGCTTTATAATGCAGAATATTCGCCATTAAAAGATAAGCATAATATTAAGTTAAGTGTTGTAGAGATGTGGATGTTATGGCAGATGAGTAGTGGATTTACCCTTATAGACATGATACAAAATGTGCATATATGTGAGAAGGTTGGAGTAGCTCTAGTGGAAGATAAGATAATAGAGATTGCCTTGGATGATTTGGTCACACAAAATGATAGCCTTCCAAGTAGGCTAAAATTCTTTGTATTTCCCCTAAATAAAGGCAGCCAAAATTTTCATTAATAGGGGACTTATGTAAAATTAAAATTCTTCTATTTTCCTTCAATAAAATTACAATAATATATAATATATCCATATTATATGTGGGGTATATGATGGATATAAAAAATCAAAGAAGTTGGATGTGTAATTGATTGCCTCAAGGATGAAAGACATTAACAGATGAGCTCATTAAAAGGGTATTTTTTTTCATTTAGATAACTTATCAACTACCCACTTCATCTCAAATATAAAGTTTCATTACCCGTATTCTAAACATAAAAATTAGGTGCACTAAAGCCCATATGACGTAACTGTTAATCTATGCCATAAATGCTTCATGCCAGAATATTGGTATTGGGCTTCTCATGGTGTGTATGACCCATATTTTAATTCTCAATGCAGCCTATTGACAAGTTCTAATATAGCCTATGGAAGAAAATATCCAATCTGATCTTGAGGACATAGTTTATGAGGTAACTAAAGCACAATTTGAAAAATATATAGAAGAGTAACCTAATAAGGAGGCACAAAATTTTTATGATTTATTGCATACTTCCCCAACAACCAATATGGAAGGGGTGTACAACTCACTCAGAGTTATTCATTGCTATTAAAATTTTAAGAATCAAGGTAGAATATAATGTCCCCTATGAATGTTTTAATCAATTCATTAGTCTTCTTAAGAAAATAGATATAGTACATAACATAATTCCTACATATTTATATTAGAAGAATAAGTTAGTTTATAAACTTAATTTGACATATACAAAGACAGATTATTATATAAATGGATATTTGTTATGCTATAAATATGACCAATCAGAGACATCATGACATTAATATAATGCACCAAGATTTAAACCAAAATCTATCATAAAAAGAAAGCTAATGGAAGTACCAGTTAGTATAAAGTTTTAACCCATAGTTCTTAGACCACAATAGTTATATGCATCTATAAGACCTCCTACACATATGAGATGACATAATAAATACATCATGTAAAAAGGTATTATTTCACATTTGTCAAAAGTAAATGCCTATAAATACTTTGATCGTATACATCCCACCTTTGCCACAGAATAAAAAAAAATATAATATTAGGTTTATGCATAGATGGTTTTACTCTATTTAGCCATTTTGCTTCACCTTACTACAGGCCCGTGATACTCACCCCATATAATCTTTCCCAAAAGTTGTGTATGACTAATCTTTATATATTTCTGACACTTATCATTTCATGGCTACATAATCTAAAAGCAGTGATCGATGTATTCTTACAACTATTCAATGTTGATTTTAATTTACTATGGGAAGAGGGAGTAAGTGCATATGATATCTTCACCAAATAAAACTTTATTATGAGGGCAACATTACTTTAGACAATTGATGACTTTCATGCATACGATATGCTTTCAGGTTGGAACACTTCTAGTAAGTTAGTTTATCCATATTATATGGAATATCCAAAGATATTTACTTTAAAGCATGGAAGGAATAACACTTGGCTCGACTATCATCGTATGTTCTTTCCTAAAGATTATTCTTTCAGGAAAAATAAGGATACTTTTATTAAAAATAAAATGGTGATGTTGAAGCCTCCTCCTAGATTAACTGGTCCACGCCCACAATAGTGGATTCTCCAACATTAGCTAATTACAAATTGCTAGTATATATGGTGTCAACCATAATTAGACAAAAAAAGTATTTTTTTGTTATTTCTTTATTAGAGGATAAGCCTGATCGAACATAACTTGGACATGATGCATATAGAGAAAAATATTTTTGATAATATATTAAATACAATCATTGACATCAAAGATAAATCCAAAGATAACATAAAAGCAAGGAAAAAAGTAATAGAATTGAAGGATGGTGAAAATAAAAAATTTCTCAAACCAAAAGCTCCTTTCACCTTGACTTTAAAGCAGATATGAGAAGTTTGTGAATGGGTATGTAATTTATGGAAACCTGATGGATTTTTTTCAAATCTAATTAGATGTGTTGACATAAGATCTAGGAGATTATTTGGTTTGAAAAGTCATGACTATCATATCTTTATACAATGTCTATTACCAACTACCTTTAGTTATCTATCACATCAAATTTTAAAGCCCTTGATCATGTTAAGTATCTTTTTCAAGGATTTATGCTCTTTAAAACTAATTACAGAGTACTTAATTCTTATGGAGCTGCATATCCCTTTCATTTTATGTAAAAATGAGAAGATATTTCCTCCAGCTTTTTTGACTCTATGGAGCATCTACTAGTGTATTTACCATATAAGGCTATAGTCGGTGGACAAGTTTAGTATCAGTGGATATTTTCTTTTGAGAGGTATTCAAATAAACTTATGAAGACTTCTAAGAATAAAGCAATCCTAAATGCTCTATATGTGAAAGAGAGAACACCCATATATGTGATGATTTTGAGTACTACAGGGTATTATTAGAAATATTATATTTGGAATATCCTAGTCATGGGAATAATGTGTATCTATTCAATTATAAGTGGTTTTAATTAGTATAAAATAGAGGTATAAAAATGCATCTGCTTTATAGTATAATATTTACCTTATTTAAAACATAATAAGCAGTATTTGCTGCTTCTGTTCAAAAATACATAGGAGGTGATTACTCAGTTAGCATTACCCTAACATCTTCCACCAAGGAACTATTTTTCCTTTCAGCTCATTCTACTAGGGGTGCCTATGGGTAAAGAAGCCATGTTTTATTCCTATCTTTTAATAGAAGGATTCAAACTTATCATTTTCAAACTCTCCACTATGATCACTATGAATTAATGAGATTTCACATTCTAATTTCCTTAGAATCCAAGTGGAGAATGTTCTAAATTTCTTAAATATCTCACTCTTATGTACTAAGAATCTAACCTATGTAAATTTAGAGTAATCATCCACTCTTACATGTTGTGTTGAGGGGTTATGCAATGATCTAGTGAAGGTGATGGTTTATTATTCTCAAGTATAGTAATTATTACTCTTAAAAATTTATTTGCATTTTCAAAGTTTGCCACTTCAAGTTTTAATGCATGCTCACTACTATCTAATTGACATGCATGTTCTTCTATTTCCTTAAATGCTTTTTTTAGTTCAATATGTGAGGTTTTCAAGGTATTGTGTGCATTAGATAGGCCAATATACTTCTTATTTAATGCATCAAACTTATCTAATAAAGTCATATGATCACTATCTAAGGTAGAGTGCTTGGTAATTAAACTAGCTTTTTCTTTTTGCAAAGTAAAAAATTTAGTATTAAGATGAGCATGCATCTTCTTAAGCTTCCTATACAAATCATGAATTTTTTCATAAATAATAAACAATTCATCATATGAGAGTTGGCATGCCTCATCTTGATATGATTGATCAAGATTATTGTTAGCTATAAGACACATATTTGTTACGTCCACCTCTACTTTTCTTCTATCGATCTGAGGTAGAGTCGGCCCAAAAAACTTTTTTTGCCTTTTGCTTGCTTTCTTGTATTATTGTTTGGGTGAGATTTCAGGTTGGAGTAGTCAACTCGGAGGTGTCCTGGTTTCCTGCACTCAAAGCAAATTGTTTGAGATAAAATTTTAGTAGTTTTATGGCTTTTACCTTTGATCTAATTATTTTGATGACACCTCTATTTTCTTTTTAGAAAGCTCTTGAATTGACATATAATCAAAGCTATTTTGTCATCCTCCACTATAGAACAGTCACTATAAGAATCATTTGCTTTTAATACTGTAGCTCTCTCATTCTTCTTTTCTCCTGTATCACTTTGCCTTTGACTCACTCATTACTCTTAGGAAATGAGTGACTTAAGTAAATTATTAATAGAATAAATATTTAGGTCTTTAGATTCAGTGATTTTAGTTCTCTTGGCATCATAAGAACTAAGTAAACAATGTATAATCTTATAAACTTATATAGAATTTGATAGTTCTTAAACTAGTGCATGTAGGGATGTTACTATCTAGGTGAACCTATTGTATATTTCAGATACAGCTTTGCTAAGTTTCATGTAAAGGAGTTCATAGTCATGCAAAAGAATATTTTGCCTAGACTATTTAACCACTGATTTCCTCATAGGTGATAAATAAACAATCCCAAATCTCCTTTCCCGTACTGTATATAGAGACTCACATATAATCTTTGAATTTTGAAGCACACAAGAAATAATTCAAACATTTATCATTTAACTGTGTGAGTTACCTTTCCTTATTGCTTGATTCATTAAAAGAAATACCAGTTTGTGCACTATTAACTATATGTGATGGAGGTGAATAACCAGTTTGATTCATATACCAAATTCTATAGTTAATGGATTATAAGAAGGTATACATGCATATTTTTCAGAAATCGAAAGGGATATTTTCAAACAGTGGTGAAAAGGTTATAAAATAATCCTCTACATGTTACGATTACCAAAATAAGCTATTGATTAATTTTTCAAAAGTTTTCTAAAACCTTATTTTTTAACTCCCTCTCTGATACCACTTGAAAGGAGATTAATTTTTCAAAAGTTTTCTCCTTTTGCTCCCTTAGTAAGGCAGAGAAGCCCTTACAAAGTCACTTTCACCAAACCTTTGATGTGGTAGAGTGCCAAAGTTATGTCACCCTCTCGATGATAGTAGTGGTCCCTTGACTTATTTTTCACTCTCCTGGAGATGGCATAGAACCTTAGCTCCTTTTTCTCCTTCCTAGAGAAGGCAATGAACCTCAACTCCTTCTCCATCTTGGAAAAGATATAGAACCTCAGCTCCTTTTTCTCCCTCTAGGAGAAGGAAGAGAACCTCGAGGATTGGACTAAAAAGACTCTCTCCCTAGAGAGCTTCCAAAATATTTACTAAGGCCACAGGAGGAGCAAGAGTGCAGCTAGCTTGGAGTAATCGTATGATCCCCTCACACTAATTCTCCCTCACACTCATGCTCACCTTCTCCTTCCTCTCTAAAACCATAAATTTCTTCTCAAAAGATCCTCTTTTAGAGTTCCTCCTTCAGTCTCACATTCCTCTCTTAATTTTTTAAGAGAATCTTAAAACATAACTTTTGTAATAGGCTTCAAAAAATCCTAAAAATTCAAGTTAGCTATTACTATTCATTTAGTATGACTCAAGTTCATATAGTATGATCAATTCAAAACTAATCCCATCCAGTATGATGTTAATAGTTATTCAAACAAACTATTCAAATTTTATGAACACATCGTACAGTATGATTGATAGATCATCTAGTACGATATGTTTTATTTCCTCTATTTACATGGGATGATTCTTAGGATGATTGAAAATCATCTCTACTAATTATTTTATAATGCTCTCTTCATACATTAAGATTTATTGATTTCAAGTAGGTCATCCAGTATAATATAAATATCGTACGATACAATTAGTTCAAAAATCATGGTTTCATTTGGTACAATATTTAGGATGACCAAATTTTGTCTCTGTTAATTATTTGGTAGAATCGATATCATACTGTATGATCAACTATCAATAATTAAACCATTATTTAATTAACTAATTATGAGGTTAATTTTTGAAAGAATTTAAATATTCATATAGTGCAATTGAAATTGTATATTACGATTAGTTCAAAAATCAAATTTCAAAATCTTACTTAAATTAATCTGGTCAGTAGTATTTTTCAGATTGCAACAAATCATACAATATGATATAGATTATGTAATATGATTAGTTCAAAAAAAACTAATTGTTTAATTAGCCATTAAGCCTATTTTTCAGATAACATATCATATAGTATGATGTTAAACCATACAATATGATTATATTAAAAAATTATAACTTTAAAAATATTTTTCTCTCCCCTCTATGTATGGTCACACAATTTGAATACACTCTTTTGTGGCCAAACTCAAGAAATAAAAAATCAATAAAGTAAAATTACAAACTCTTTTACATCCTATTATACCCAATTTTGAGTCTTCAGCAATCATGGGCGGTATATATCTTACTTGAAATGTTAGTACTCACAGATAAAAGAAATATCTAAAATATTTAGTGATAAAAGTAACAGTTCAATCAATAATATTTGTCATCATCAAAATCACAAACTAGGGATCCTCGATTGTAACATATATAGCTTAACTTCATCACAATTAAGCAAGACATATAATATGCCAGCTCTCCTTATAAGACAAATAGTGCTCAAAGCTAGCGCTTGCTGGCTCAACAATATGTTGCTCCATATAAATCAACTACTCCACATTCAATTTTGAGGAACATAAATCCTTAAAGAAGATAGTTAGCTTAATCAAGAGCTTTAAAATTAGATCTAGCAAATAATTGAAGGTAGTTGGTAGAAGACATTACATGATGATATGACAGTCATGACTTTTCAATCCAAATAATCTCATATATCTTATGTCAACACATCTACTAAGATTAGAAAAATATCCATCAAGTACTCATAGAGTCTGTACCCATTCACAAACTGATCATCTCTGCTCTAAAGTTAAAGTGAATGGAGTTTTTAGTTTGATAAGTTCTCCATTTCGACAATCCTTCAACTCTAAAACATTCCTCCTACAAATCTCTTTTAAGTCCATTCTTGCCTTTTATATTGACTTGGAATTTATCTTTGATATTCATGACTATATTGAATATATCATCAAAAATATTTTTTCTATATACACCACATCTAAGTTATGTCTAATCAGGTTTGTTCTCAAATATGACAATGACCAAAAATTTCTTTTTTTATGTCCAATTATGGTTGACACCATACTTGGCAATTTATAATTAGCTAACATTATAGAATCAAATATCATGGGCATGAACCTTACTCTTTCAAATATTTCTTCATTATTTAATCTCAAAGGAGACTGTGACATCATCATTTTATTTTCAATAAAGGCATCCTTATTTTTCCTGAAAGGATGACCTATAGATACGAACATGTGGTGACATGAAAATGAAGTGTTCTTCCCTCTATACTTTAAAGTGAATGAATTTATAAATTCTATATAATATAGAAAAGCTAACTTTTTGAAAGTGATCCAAGATAAAAGCATATCATACACAAGAAAGTCACTAATTATCCAAGGTAATGTTGCCCTCCTTATGAAGTTTTATTTGGTATAGATATAATATGTACTATCTAAGATTTTTTATTTATTTGACCAGTTAAAATGTGTAATGTATTTTATAAAATAGATCTAAGATCATATTAAAATCAGTTGAGGGTGAAAGCTTAGGATGTAGTAAAAATATACTTTAGCACCTAGTGTGAGCAATATGAATTTTTGGTGATGCCATTTGGAGTGACAAATACATCAACTGTATTTATTGATCTGATGAACAAGGAGTTCATGGAGTATTTGGATCAATTCATTATCATGTTTATTGATGACATTTTAATATATTTAAGAATAGTAGATGATATTGCGAGGCATTTGGAGTTGACTTTGACCTTAAGGCAATATAAATTATAATCTAAATTATTAAAATGTAAGTTTTTGTTTAAGTCTATAACATTTATGGAGCATATTTTAAGTAAAGAAGGAATCTCCACGTATCCCCAAAAAGTGTAGAGTATGTTGGATTAGCCAAGACCAACATTATTGGTGGAGGTCCATGGTAAGTTATTACATAAACTTTGTCAAAGGCTTTTCATATATTCTTAAGTAATTTTTTTTTTCATTCACTAATTTAAGAGATTAATAAATTACAATATTTAGTAAACTTAAAAAAATCAAAACATAAATAGAGTAGAAGTCTTCTTAAACCTCTTCTCATTGATGTTGTAATTAAAAAAATATAAATTTTCCACACTTTCTAATTAACAGCACAACTTTTAATTAGACTTTTGAAAAAATAACATTCTTAGTGTCCACCCTATTATACCATTGTTGGAAAGTCATAGGTACTTGCAAAGCTCACCTTAGTGAAGTTTGGAAAAGAGGTGCACTCATCTAAGACATGCCATAAAATGGTATTTCAATAAGGGAATGTTCTCATGCTAGTAAGGCATGCCCTAGTAAAGCTCGATTAAGGAAGTCCACACTCTAAATATTTTTCAAATGAGAAAGGAACTTGTCTCAACAGACCATAACCCAAAAAGGTATAAAATTTAAGGGAACTCATCCTAAAGAAAGGCTTGCCCCAACTAAGCCAACCCACCACTCTTTAGGGCCTCTCATCCAAACTATAGAATATTTACACATAATAACCCTAAAGTAATAGCCCCATTAGTCATGCTAATGTCTCCAAATGGAAAAAATACCCACCATATGCTCATTTTAGATTTCTTATTCATTTTCACCCACTCATTCTCCTATCTTATTAATTTATCTTTCTAGTTAGATTTATCCATAGGGTTAAGGTGTTACTCATAGATAAATTTAGAACCCAATTTTTTAGGGTATATTGCAATCTCACAAAGTAAATGAAATTATATTAATGGGGACTTGTAATAATGCTCTAATTATATATGTCAAGATTATTCATATTTAGTTTTAAAAAGTGATGTTGATTATATCTTATCATAATCATAATCATAAAATTATATTGGTAGAGAGAATGAAATATATGAGGACCTTCAACCATGACCCTAGAGATACAACAATATCTCAATAAGAAAGAAATATATTCCATTAACTTATAGTGTTTTAGATTTTATTTTAAGGTATATTGTATAACTAGTTATTGTTAATTTACTCGCAAGATAGGGTTTATTTATTATCCAAATAGGGTGGGTAGATCCACACAACAACTTCTTAAAGACCTTAATTTGAAGGTCCAACTCACTCCTATTATTGAGGTTTATAATACAATACTTAAAAAATCAAGTGATGATTACGTGCTAGTAATTGTGAGCCTAAAGATGATAGTTCAAGAAACCAAATCATATATCATTTTTAGTACATAACTTAATACAAGAGCATGCATTTCGTAATCCTTACATCACATATATGATGCTTATATTCAATACGATTAGACTAGACTACATATGAGTGAGATGAAAAAAATACATCAATAGTCTACTTGAGAATATAAGATTAACTCAAGAAGGACACGCTTTCCCAAATAAAAGTGAACTCTAGTGCACCATCAGTGAATGATTTGTTATTAATAATGTTGAGTTCAAGATGATTTACTCTAATAAGAGCATGCAATAGTAATATATTTGAAATATGATCATCCATCAAGACAATGCAAGTGGACTTAAATGCATCTAGCAGAAATCATCTTAGAGAGGCTTGGAGAATTGTTAGTATAGTTGGCCAGCAAATATAATCCCATGTGATCATGATAGCTAGACATAGGCAATGTAATTTTAGGTTTAGTTCTTATTTCACTTTCTATAATATCCACCAATGGATTGATCTAAAATTGAAAGAGAAAATTGATCAAATTGAAGCAAAATTTAATGTGAAGGTGTCATATATCAAAGCATGTGATGTAATATGGCTAGGAGCGGTTATATCAATAACTTTTTAGAATCATAGAGGCTATATGTTTTATCATGAGAGGAAAATTTTACAAAGTAAAATTTGTCTCTTCCGATCAATTCCTACATCTATTCTAGGTTTTTTGACATCCATAATCAGATGGGAATATTGATGACTGTTTCAAGCAGAAATGGAACATTTATGCTGGTAAATATAGAAGTACATTATTGTCGTTGTTGCAATTGACACATACATCAAGCTATTTTCCTTAGCATTTGTTGTTGTAGAGTTTAAATGCAACGAGTTCTTAAAACCTTAAGAGAGGTGATTCTTTTACTTAAGATTTTCCAATAATTTCATATTACCATGCTGCTCTTTTGCACGGTTGAAGGGATATTTTATTTTGGGTTGTATACATATAATGTATGAGGCACTTACATGAGAACTTACAAAAAGATTGATTAGTACATGCTCCATAATATTATAAACAATAGATGGATGCAATACCACAACAACAAAATTGTATGTAGTATCTCATTAATCATTATTATTAAATATTATCTACTTGGAGAAATATATATTTTTATGGGTTGCCATAGATGTTTCCTAGATAAGCACAAGTTGATATATATTTTTTTAATCAAATGTTAGTTATCACTATACTTTTTTTTGGTAAAAATTGGGGCAAAACCCATATATTATAAACCAAGAAGATTACAACTCAAAACCAAAAAACAGAACTATCAAATTACAAGTCAATTACTATACCCCCAACCCAAAGGAAGTATCAAAAAAGTCGGAGACAGGGAAGGAAAATAGGACTCAGAAAATAGGATTACACCCAAAAATTCATAGCCTTAGAAAAAAACCAGTCATCCAAAGTAATCAGCAGCTTGAAATGGGGCACCGGTTGCCACAGGGAAAGAAGAAACAGATCAAGGACCAGCACAGTGTCCCAGTAAGCAGCTTTCCAAAATCGAGCAAGCATAGTATTAGCGCATCCTGGTTGCTCGTAGACCTTCCAAGGATGAGCTTGGTGTAGTCCATGGCTCATCATTGTCCAAACCTCCATTGAATCCCAAAATTGAGTTATCACTATACTTCTACTTTTTCTGATCATTCACTAACATCATAGTAGTGGCTGACAACATTTTAGACTTAAAGTACACTACTATACTTAAAACATACAAATACATTCAATGGAGCTTTACTACATGATATGTTGACATAATAAAATTTTGGTGCATAAATTACTATTAAAAATGAATAGGAAATTCACCCCCATGATCTTGTTAATGAACATAAATTAAGTATGCAATCGCAATAGCAGATAGACTTGTTTGTTTGACCAATGATGTTTATATCTGCATTAAACTTCATTTGCGAACTAATTGAGATATTTGTTATCTCCAATGGATGCTATAAGAAGAGCCCATTTTCATATTCTAACCTTAGCATTTTATCACACTAAAGTTTAAGATCTGCATTATGAATGCATATACCAACCTTCTGGGCCTATTTATACTCACTGTATTCCCGAAAGCATTGCTTCTGCACCATTGAGTCTCTGTAACTGATCTCTTATTGCAAACACATCATCAGTTTATGATAATCTTTAATAAACATTGATGAATATATGGGGGAAAAAGAAAGGCTTTCAACCATCACCTCTCTAAATAGTCCCTTGCAATCACCATGCATTAGGGTAAAGCACGACCGTTGAATGCACTATAGAAAAAATACTCGTTTTTGGCCGATATTTTCGCTGGAAAATCACTAAATTTCCAACGGAAATGGTGGTTTCATGCAGATTTCCGATGGAAACTTTTATGTCGGTAAATCGCGCATCGAAAACAATTACTGGCAGAAAAAATTCGCAGAAAAAACATTCCATTTGATTCAAATATAAAATTTTATTTTAATTAAGTTAATTAGTTTAATTTAAATTAGTTAATTTAATTTAATTATATAGTTAAAATCGAGCTACACCACCATTGCGAACACTGAACATAAAGTCATTCTATCAATACCGAATGTAATGGAGCTAATTTCAGCCTTACTCATCTAACGAGTGATTGAACATGGGGGACATTATATATATTAATGCCTTAGTTATGCAATTGTCTTGGATAGAACATGAGGACAACTACTACTAACAGGTTACTATATTTTTTTCTTAGTTAATGCTATACAAAGAGAAAAAATATTAATAATTTTAGCATATATAAAGTTGAGCGCGTGGATGCCTGGCCACATTCAGGAGAGTTTATTCTGTGCGGACACCGGACAGAAGAACCGCTCAGTTCACGCTCATGTACCGAGCTGCTCGGTATAAGTTTGATAATAGACGTGACGCATTTTCATTGGGGGCTAAAATCCGAACAGAATAATTTTTCCACCTCCAGCCCCATACGCAAACTTTGGGCTTTCTCTCCCAATTTGCCAAAAGCATGGGCAACGGAAACTCACTGGATTAGGCATGGACAAGATCCGCGCCATGCAAGGGTGAAGAGGATTTGGCGAGAAACTTTTAGATATGTATTACATCCGTCAGAATGGTCCAATGACAAGAATTATTAAATCCGAGTTTTGAGTTTGAACGAAAGAGAAACACTATTTTTTTCAGATTCTGTAGGATTTAAAGTTGTTTTGTTAAATCCTGTTAACAAACAGTTCCTTCATCCTTCGGAATCACTTGACCCTAATGTCGGCCCTCGAGAAGCTTTACGGCGACTCCGCTATCGACTTTGTTGAGATCCGTGAGATATGGAACTTTAACCTGGAGGAGGAATTCTTTCTCATAAGCTCTATTGTTGCCGACTACCCGTTCGTCACCATGGTCAAGTTCCCCGGTGTCCCACTTTACCCCGTGGGCTTCTCGACCTTTATTCACTGATTTCAATTACCAGACTCTGAAAATTAATGTCAACGTCCTCAAACACATCCAAATCGGCCTGACCCACGTTAACTCTTCAGACGTCTCCATCTCTTTGGCTTTCCCCCTCGCCCTTGAATTTGGCCATTCAACATCCCCAAGTTCGATGCTGCATGCAAGCGACATCTTCGGCCCAGACTCCATCGAGCTTCTCCGCCGCAGCAAATTAAACATCGGAAAGAATAAAAAATGTTAACTTGCAGCAATCTGCCGGACTCTTAAGAGGATTTCTTCTATTCTCTGCTGCTGTATTTTCCTAACGTCTATGATATCAAGCATTTGAAGAAGATCTGCTACAACTTTCATGGAGAGCTGAACAAACTCATAGGGCTAGTTGGGGTGAAGAGGGTGGGAATCTATCACTAGGCTGCATCATATAGTTTGATCACTGTTGCTATGTTCACGAAGTTGCAATATTATTTTATAAATTGATTTGAAGAGGGATATGATGGAGTTTTATATAGTCTTGGTTGATTGAAGCATGCATGAAACATTTTTAGTAAAAGTAAATTAAAAGAAAAAAATAATTAATATTTAAATTTTCTGTAAAAAAAATAAATTTGGGATAAAATAAGTTTTCATTTTTGTTATTCCTAACATTGTGAAACGTTACAAAAAGTAGAACAGAAGGATCTAAATTTTCCATTGGATGCAACAGCTCAAACATTTTAAATGAAAGTGTTAGTATTTTATGATCAATTAAAACCAAAACTATATTATCTAGAAAGTAAGGGCCGGTTAGACATTACTATAGCTTTTGTAAAAGTGGTTATAAAGCTACTGTTAGAAATTATTATTTTTTTAAAAACAGTTGTAAGAAGCAACTTTCTAATATAAAGATTTGTTGAAAGCTGTGAAAAAATAGTATGATTGCGGCCTTAAAAGCAAAAAAGTAAAAAAGATATTATTAATTGGAACATGGAAGTTTTTTTTTTTTGTGACGAGGAAGTACTGTTCTTAGGCCAATGAAAACCCCGGTCGATCTAGCATGCAATCCACACCAATTTACACTGGCCACAACTTAAGGCTTTCACTGTTTGCCAAGGGATTCGTACCAGGGACCTAGGCTTTGCCCAGTTGGCTCTTCACCACCCGGACAAACAACGGTTGGTAAAAAAAGCATGGAAGTTGCTCTTGGCTTTAGAGAAATTTTGTTTCTCATAATATGCGATTTTTAAAGCATTGAATGGTAAGTTTAATGAGATTGTATTATTTATTTATCTTTAATCATTTGATCACTCTCTAGTGTCTAGAGAGGTTGGAGACTTAAAAACAAGCTAATGCTGTAATGCAGCAAGCATTTATTGGATGTAGACAAATAATTAAATTGAAATGTTGTCCCCGATATTTAATGAGTGCAAACATGTTAATAGGTTTCTATAGGATGTTTTCCATTAAATTATTTAGTGATGTTTGCCTTTGGGCCTATATATTTTGCATTATGATGTTCACACGGGAACATGGAGCAAAGCTAAGTTTCATCCTAGCAATTATTTATTTTCTCAAATGCTCAGCAGCTTCGATGAAGTTGATAATTTAAAACTATCATTGTTAAACAAAATTGATTTCATTTTGCATCATAACTTTGTTTTTCTATTAGGACTTGTGATTGTTGCATGTTAGAACATTCACAGAATGTTATTTAATATATTAATTAACTTTATAAAAAGATCAAACATACATAGATACAATAGAAATAATAGATAGTAAAGCGCTTATGTGAAAAACTAGAAAAAGGGAAAAATATTTGGCCTTATGAGGTAAAAATGATTCAACAAGTGTTTGTTATTAGTTAGAAATAATGTCCTTATCTATTATTGAGAAAATTGTTAATATAATATAATTGATATAAATTCTATAGAACATATTCCATAAAAAATAGTGAAGTCATGTGGCATGAAAGTTATTTTTAAGAAACCGTTTGTTTTCTATTTGGTCATTCTCTTTTGAGATGGGGATACATGAGATCAGAAAGCCTAGCATAAATCTTCAATTGAATGAATAGAGTCATCATTGGTATTAATGGAATGCATCAATTTTTTAGGTAATGATAATATGACATGCATCAATAAAGACTGATAAAGTCAATTGATTTTGATGTAGTCGGGCGATAGTGTTTTGTAAATAACAGTAGAGTGATGGTACCCAAAGAACTACAGCGGGAGACAACAATCATAATGACGTAGTCTAGCGACAAGCCTGGGGATCATAGTCTTATAAATTGGTCAAAGGGTCATAATCGGGTGATGGTTGTAATAGTCCAAACTCTTATCTATTGAGATATATTTTGTTTTAGCATAAGGGCCTCACAATTGTTCTGTTGGTGTAACTTTTCAGGAGCTCTCCTATATTAAGATTTCTTTGAGATGAGCATGCTTAACTGCTGAGTTTCTAACCATTACACCTAAATATGCCTCAGTGCTACTCTCCCACACTTAATTAACTGACATTCTCGTCGGTATTGATCCTTATTCTAGAATCATCCACCATAAAAATAGAATTCTATAGGTGGCCCCTACAAGTTCATGAGGTGATTCCTACCAAGTAGCACTTTATCCTATAAAAGGTTCATGATGTGGCTCATATGGTGTATCATTTTATCTTGTATGACACATAATTCAATCTTCTCGCTGGTTTATTACTCTGATACTATTTGTAATTGCCCAAACTCTTAACAATGAAGATATTATCGCTTTAGCTTAAGGGTCTCATGATTTTGTCCTGTTAATGTAACATTCCAGGAGGTCACTCATCCTTGTATTTCTCCAGGATGAACACGCTTAACTACGAAGTTTTTTTAAGAAAATTTTGACAATTATAATAAAAGATAACTTGATTTTTTAGGGTTTACCTTCTTTTACTTAAGGGGTTGATCTCACAAAGTTGATCAAAATACCATAATTGATCAATGATGATTAATGGACCATAATATGATAATCCGGTGAAAAACTTTTGTCAAAGGTGACAGGCATAAGTGCTTAACACTTTCACCGACCAATATACCAAAAAAGTCAGCTGTAGTCATAGTCATGGATCTGTGCATACCATGTGAAATAAATGCTTCTACTTGTGCAAAATTCTCAGTAACATATCCTCCTCATAATTGACATGAGAGATTGAGAAGCAGCTAATGGCATCCGCTCGTGGATCTCGACGCTTTGCTTTAGTGTAGGTGATCTTTGGCTTAATCTTGAGTGTGGCATTGTTGTGCCTAGTCTCGATGTTGTGTTCTCGGTGGGGTAAATGATGGGGAGTGGAAGTAGCAGAGTGAGAGCTAGAGGAGAATAAGTAGGAGAGAGAGAGTGATGGTGGTGATAATAAAAAAGATGGTGATGGGATAAAAGGAATAGCTTAGGGAACTTTTGAGAGGTAAAGGTGGTGATGGAAGAACTGATGTGTTCATTGTGGAAGGGAGAGAGGGAGAGTTTAGAGTTGAGGGAAACATTTTTAGGTAGAAATGTTATTTGTTTGGGTGAAAGACAACAATCTAATTGCATACCTTAGGCTCTGAGATGGGAAAGTAGCTCTATAGTGAGTCTCAAAACTGTTTTCTAGCCACTCGACCACTGAAAATAAAAAGAAAGAGAACTTTAGAGAGAGAGAGAGAGAGAGAGAGAGAGAGAGATCTATGGTTCTGAATATTGCATACTGCATTCCTTAAAAAGTTAAAAGTACAACGTCAGTATGGAACTGTAAGCCTATGTCTTCCCAGAACAAAAAACAAAAGGGGGAAGACCTGAACATATAAAAGTAAGCGTCCATACAAGAATGACAGTAAAAAAGGAAAATAGGAAAAGCAAGGTAGAGCCCCTTCGGGTCACGCCGAGGGGTCCCCCCGTCACTTGCCCAAAGGCACAAGTTGGAGCTCAAAGAACCACCCCGGGGGGGGAGGGAGATACCATAAGGGGGTTTAAAATAGCCCGAAGGCTGAATGGTATCCCATTGCCCTAGTAGTGGGAAGAGTCCCAATTGCACCCTTAGGCAAGCAAACAAGTGAGCCCTCATTGTTCACCAAAGGGGACAAAGTCCCCACCAGTGTTATCTTGTAGGCTCTTCCGTCTCTTCCTCGGCAAAGTGGCTATAGGTCCCAAATGAAGAAGTTGCTTTTCTAAAAAGGTTTTGGGGGCCCTAAGATGTCTTTTGGAAAGGTTGACCGTGCTGGATGAAGGGTCTTGAGTTGGTCTTTCAGCATTGAAAACGATCTTAGAGTCCATGGAGGAATGGTTCTTGGTGTTGACACTTTTGTTCGAAATCTCTTCAGGTTGGATGATTCCCTCACTGCCAGTCCGAAGGGGAGGGGCTTCAGCTCGTTTTTCCTGCACAATGCTATCTTTGCCATGAATGGTTCAGGGTTTGCCTCTCCTCCGCCGCATAACAAGGTTCCAGGCACCGAAGGAAGAGTCCTCCGGTTCCTCGCAGCAGGGAGATTCTGTCCCAGCACTCACGGGCGGAAGAGATGAGTGGTCATGTGTGGAGTGTCCCACACGGGTAGGCTTTGCATTCATAGGCTCCTTCGCCGAAGGGGCAGCCGATCCAGTGGTAGGAGTCTTCAGAGAGAAATTCCCATTAATGTGGCCAATGAAGCCGCAGTCAAAGCAAAAGTTTGTTAGGCCATCGTACTCCACACGTTGGAAAAACGGCCGTGAATACCGTTAATCCAAATCCCTGGAATAAGGCGCTGCGATAGATCAATCCGCACACAAATACGCGCATAGGAGGATTTCCCCCACGAGCTTGTGTGCGAATCCATCCATAGAGGATCTCCGAGCATGTTGGCGATCCTGTTGATATTGTCGACATCCCAATAAATGAGCGGCAGTTGAGGTAGGCAAATCCATATAAGAGAGTGCAGGCCATGGAGAGAATTGGGGGAGGAACTAGAAGACCACTTGTCCATACCAATTATGTTGCCAGCGATGATCCAGGGCCAACTCATGAGCACGGCATCTCTGGCCTCCGAGCTAGCGAACAAGCAGGTAAAGGAGTTAGGGGCTGTAGTAATAACGTCAAATTCCCCAAACTGGTACCATCTTCGCTTGAGTTCAGCAAGTAGAAAGGGAAAAGAAATGCGGCGCCCCATCACTTTGGCCACGAGCGCCCGATCAAGCTTAGCGATGTTGCTCCTAACGGTTTCAATCTTAGGTTCCATAGATTTCCCATCCTTGCCAAGAAACACCTCCTTGCTTAGTCTAGACAAGGGAACACATTGCAGCTTGTTCCAGGCAAAGGTTCCTGTCTGGGGGCCTCCCAAGTGCACGGGTTTAACATACGGAGTTTGCTGAAATTGAACGGATTTGACTGAACCTACAGGGGCATTTTCACAAACAGTTGTTGGGAAGACTCTGGGATCAGACGTCGGAGCAGAGGCGGTAACCAAGGAAGGTTCACGCCTAGAACTATTAGGATCATACACCATTCTAGCAACAGTCGAGACCTGATGCTCAAAGTCCTCCGCAGCTCGAGAGTTCAGATCACCATAGCCCACTGGCTCATCCATGGGCGTCGGACCAGACATGGAAGAATCCTCAGCCATCCCATTATGGGCGTCGACTCCTCCATCCAGAACCTCCATAGCACTGCCAAGAGCAATTTCATGGTTAGGGTCATCCTCAGCCATCGAGGTAGTCACAAGAATCGCATCTGGCTGCTCCAACCCCTCGTTCCGGTCATCCTCCATATCAGACGAACCATCAGAGCACATCTCTGATTTACCGCTCAAGCTGGTCGAGCAGGACACCCGGCCGGACCCTCTATCAAGATTGTTCCTGCTTTCGGTCATTGCCGTCTTCTCCTGTCCAGAGACGGTCTCTGGCTCAGATCTTCCACCACGAGCAAATCCAGCCGGGGGGGAGATCCCTATAGAGCTCATAATGAGCTCCCTAACAGCAGCTGGCTTAGATGGCGGGGAGGAGATTCCCCGATCAAGGTTACCTTCAGGATATATGAACCTCAAAACCCGTTCACAAGAAGCAGTAGCCATCGGACTGCACGAGACCGATGCTTTGGCCACAGCATGGATGTTTTCTTTGCCAGATCTGGGAGCTCCCGTAGATCTGGAACCTTTCTCCGTCCCCACATCATAGAGAGACGCTCCCTTGGCAATAGAGGCCGAGAACCGGCCGTTCCCAGGAGATCTGGACGGGAGATCAGCCTGCCTAGCAGCCACTTCCGACGCCCCACCATCGGTCTCCTCGGTAGCCAATACCTGCCACCGGTTTCCTTGTTTCTTGTCCTTTTTACTTCCCCCCTACTGCCGACCCCCATTTGTGATTTGTGGAGGAAAAATTATTAGGTGCGGAGTGCAAACGGGGTGAGAACCGTCTGCACAGACACAGAGTACCTAGCGGTACCCAGCGGTACCGAGTGGTACCGAACGGTACCGAACACTGTTTTATACTAGTGTGCTCCCGTCCGCACTCCGTATCCCTAGAGCTTCTCTCTCTAAACCACTCTAGTGAGAGAAAAAAAGGGGACAAATGAGAGCATCATATATTGGAGATGAGAGATCTATGGTTGTATACAACATCATTCCATTTAAGTGAGGGACGTTAACGATCAGGAAGGTAGAGTCCAAATTTTGCTTCTATAAGATTGTAGACCAAATAATCAAGAAGATATGTCATTTTCTTATAAGAGGGGAGACTAATTGATTAAATAATAATAATAATAATAATAATAATAATAAGAGGGAGACCAAACGATTGAAAAATTAGGAAGAATGTCTTACAAACAACCAAATGCATCTTGCTATATTGAAGCAAGTCGCATAATGATGAGTTTACAATAATTTTTTTATTTGAATGGAATTTTCTTCTTTTTTCTTTAATATTCATAAACAAAAAGCCTTTTTTATATTATCAAATAAATATTATGCGGAAGTATTAAATTTTTTCATTTACTTTACTAAAACATATAATAATAATAATAAATTATACATAATAATCATGATATAATTTCTCTCCATTAAAACGTATATATTATCATGATTATATTTATATAATTTAAAAAAAAAAACTAATTATAATCATGGTCTTAATAGGCATCAACAATTTTTACTCAAGTGGAGCCATAACTTTTCCTGAAAATATTATAAGCATGTAAAATTGGGATGACTTATAATAGCTCAACAAATTTACTACAAAATTTAATATATAAGCAAAAAATAACTTGTATGCTATTATAAATAATATAAATAGTAAAAAAATATTTAAAATAAAAAAATAATTATGTCATATGTGTGTTGTGATTATGAATTAGTGTTCCTATAAAAACTAATGTCAATAGCAAATGTGTGTTAGAGATAATAATTTAAGTTTTTATTTAAAAATAATGACATGAACATAATAGTATAACCAAAAATAATATTTTAAAATTTTATTTTGGAATATTTCACACTTTTCCCTGCCTCTCTTATATCTTCACTTCCACTTATACCTCCACTTATTTATATTTCATATTTGCCCCTTAAAACTCCACTTTTAGTTATAGCTACACTCATTCACATCTATTCAGGAGTATCAGTACAGATAGTGTTTAAAGAGATAAATTTGAATCAATATATTAATAGTATAAATCATAAAATCATTCATATGCAATTTTCACAACATCTTTTTGAAGTATTTATTATTTTACAAGAATTTCTTTTTGTCTCAATATACTCACTAAAATGCCACAAATATCATACCACATCAAATACCCGGCCCTACAAAAATTTAAATCAAATGTGAAAAATAATCAGAATAATCTAGTCTGCAACATATTGAAGGTTATGAGTTGAAAATTTATAAATCTTTGTTGTATTAAGTTTGCATTGAATCTTACAAAAATAAAGTACCAGAATGTACATAGGAGTGATAAAATTAAAATTTGAAGTAGGTTAATAATAGCTTATCTCAAGCCGAATATTTTTCTAACAAGCTTGTGAATGAAATTTACTCTATGACTTTTATTCCCAATCTTTCTCTATTCTCTCTATTGCTTTCTCTCTTATTTTTCTCACAGCCACATAATGGAAATAGGCTAAAAAATGAAATAAGTGATTTTTGGGAAGTATCTAAGAATATAATGTCAGGATATATTTGTAAATATGATATTTGTTTAGTTATAATAATTAAATTTATATAAGTAATTTTATATATTAATATATATAAAAAAATTTGAGAAAATTGTAAATAAATACTACAATGTGTTTAGAATACTCTAGTGCAAAATGCACACAAGATGATTTCAGAAAATATACTTTTACAAACATGTGCTAATTCCTTAAATAAGTCAAATCTAAAAAGAAAGCAAATATTTTCATGCCTACTACGCTCATAGTATATATATAATTGTTTTTTTTTTTTAAAGGGGAAACCCACAGAGGGGCCTATGCGTTAATATAAATCCAAAATTACATAGTCCTTATTGTTTTTTTATTATTATATTAGAACTTAATATAAATTTAATCAATTTAATTAGTTTAATTTAATTAGATAAATTTATTTTAACAATGAGTTATTAATTTAATTTAACAATTAATTATTATTTAATTTATTTAATAAATTTAAATTAATAATATTAATTTTATTTAATTTGATAATGAATTATTAATTATTATTTAAATAATTTTATTTGATAATAAGTTATTAAATTATTTAACTTAATTCAGCAAAATAATTAATTATAAATATTAATTATAATCATTATTAGAAAAATAATAATTTTGGTGGGAAATTCCTTTGGAAACAAATTCACCGGAAAATGAATCAAAAAATCCGTCGGAGGAACATCGGAAAATCCGCCGGAAATATTTCGTCCGTAATCCACTGGAAAAGCCGCCGGAATTTGTGACGAATTTTTTTCCGCCAAAAATTCTGTCGGAAATGACCTGTTTTCCTGTAGTGTTAGTAAATGTTAAACAAACATATAAGTTTTATCATATTCAAATCAAGTTATCATTAGCAGATCCAAATTGTATATAACTGGTCATTATATATTGGTGTCAATTGCAAATAGTCGACCGACTTTAGGCATAAACATTGATTGATGGCAAACATGTTCAATGGCACAATGCTAATGTTGTTACCAACCATAAGTGTTTAAATTTTCCTAATTGCTAGAATTCTTTCCACAAAAACTGCTAATCCCACCGAATGCATAAAAAGAAGGGTTACTTATATATTTTTTGACGGGGCATTATTTCATTAAAATTATTAGAATTATTTAGGGGCGAGCTGGCTGGTAGCATATATAATGCAATGAAAAAAAACAAAGGATTTCAATTTTCATAAGTTTGGTTGGAAGAAAAGCAAATGCAATTAATCTTCTGACTCGGATGTATTTGTAACTCGTCACCTAGTTCATCTTTAATATATTTGAAATTCACTCAATTTAAGCAATTTAAAATTTATTGAAAATGTGAAGGTTCACTTGCCACAACCACTCTCCACACTACCACAATCATGGTCATTGACTATTGTCATCGCCATCACAATCAGACACCACCACAACGCTTGAAACTTACATTTGCATTAATTAAAATGCATAAAGAGTATAAGATGGTACAAACTAGTATGGACCCCCCTACATGATATCAACTTCAACAAAGTAAAATAAAAGGAGGGGAGATTGCTATATTTTGTGTACATCCTCAGCAAAAAGTGAATAAAGTAATGACCCCTTGGCTGGCAAGATGAGGTCTTCATGTATTTGCAATAGGCACCAACAGAAAGAGCTAACCACCACTTCGGGGGGAAGGGGGATACCATGAAGGGGTTTAAATCGCCTTGGGAGTTGAGTAGTATCCAAGTACTCTAATAGAGACCTAACTTACTTGTGGCACTCAGCACAAATAACATAATAGGGCTTCAACATTGCACATCTGAGGGGAGCACATCTATTTCGAATATTCATTTTACCATGTAAGAAAATAAATTCAAAATGTTAACTACCAAATTTCTTTTACAAACAAACAAACACTCAAAATTTTTTAAATATAAAATTTCATCCCACATCATATTTGAAACTCCCCCAAATTCGAAATTCCTCCAAACTAATAGCCCTTGAGTTGTTGCAATTATTCACTGCCATATACATATTAGAACATGTCTAATATTTATAGTAGGAATCAATATTATTCATTAACAAAAATATATAACAATTATTAAGTGTATTTTAATTTATTGTATTTCCTTTACTGCTCTCTTCTATTGCCTTTATATAGGCATATTTTTGTTATCAAGAAATCAATCAAATCAAATAAAACATTTTTGTATATCTAATAAAAAAGAAAATAGACCACTTTTATGACAGACCAAAGTTGCTAAAATTTTCAGTGGACTTCCGTGCTGTTACTGCGATCCTAGCTACCGAAAATTTTTTTGGTAGGATTTACCATTAGTTTTGAATTCTTGTCGTTGACCTTGTAGTGATGGAAATTTTCCTCCATCTCATAGTTTCTTGAACCTCTATTTTGATCCAATTTGCTTGATTTTTTTTTTAAATATGAAGGTACATCATTTTCTCTTTTCTCTACAACCTTTATTTTGAAGTGATCTTTTCTAATTTTCCATGAATAAGTTTAATATATTTTTTTAATTTTAATGTTAGTGATGTGTCACCAAAAATTGTCTTGATTGAGCACGAATCTTGAGGCATATTTAAATTAAAACTTATAAAATTAAATGTGGGACCATCCAAACTCCAATTTCAGCAAACTTAAAAATCAATTTGAATGTCTCAGTAAGACGAACCCAACGACACCAAAATTGACCTGATTCATGCCTAAATGGACCTAAATTAAGAGGCTAATACATATTTGTAAGCTTTAAAGCAAAAATGGATAATCAAAAGATTTATATATATGACATGTTTAAAGTCAAATTGAGTGGCTCGACGAGACGAATCCAACAATCCCAAGATTGCTTTATTCTAGCACATAGGCATGCAAATGTTGCATGAACAATCTATGATTGAAGGAATCGATATGGGCCGTCCGATGGAGAGCATGTCACACTAAAAGATCTATAAATAAACCCCTACTTTTTACATGAAAGGGGGGCTTGTACTTTTAAAACTTGGACCTTAGGCTAGATATCAAGAGAGCTATAAGGCTTGAAGAGTCCCGGAGCTTCACCTCGATGCCACTGCAGATGAGCCATCGTCACCTAACCACTGTTGTTGAACCTTCACCCAACCATCACTATCAGACCTCTGTCCAGCCACAATCGTCGGGCCTCCCTCTGACCACTGCCAGTCCCTCCGGCCATCGTCTCTCGCTGACTATGGCCCCCTTCGAGGTCGACCACCATCGCCCACCGACTACGGTCCCTCCAACTACGACACCTCGACCTCCATCGCCCACCGACTACTATCCCTCTGACCATGGTAGCATGCCGACTATGGTCCCTATGACCAACATCTATCACCGACTATGGTCCATCTGACAACCATCACCCACTGACTACAGTCCATTCGACCTCCGTCGCCCACCGATTATTGTCCCTAGATATTGACAGCTATTTATTATTTTCTTTTTTTAAATGAAATTGACGATCAATGTCCAATAATTAACATTAATTAACATATATTTAGAATTTGGTCTCGACTGAAAAAGAATGCCAAATTTTATTATATGATTGTTAGCACATGTTACATATATGCTATGCTTATGAATTATTTTATACTTGTTACTTGAAGCATAATGCCAAATTTATTTTTACAAATTTAAAATAATTTGGTATTCTGCTTCAAGCCATAATTCCTTCGAAATCCATTTGACTAGGAACTTGAGACAGTTAGAAATGAAGTCTAAAACAAATTAGTTTAGTCAACCAACAACTAAAAATTTATTTTCATTTTATCTTTGTTGTTTACAAATATAACATTATTTCCATTTCATATTTTTTATGGAATGATATATTTGTAAAATGAAAATATAACTAGAGATGTCATTGCGAGATTTCATTGTAGAAAGTATCTTCATTGTTTTCACGCTATCAACTTTTTTTTTTAGAGGAAACTCACAGAGGGCCTACGCGTTAATATAATTCAAAATTACAAGTCCTTACGTGGACATTCAGCTCGCTAATGCTCAAAGAGCTATAAAATTTAAAGCAAAAATAAAACCTAAGAGCCGATTGTCCCATACTAATCCACAATACAAAATTGCCTAGATACAATCTAAGGCGGCGCGAAGCCAGCGCCCAAAAACAAAAGATCCAAGAATGATCAATCAGCACTGTCTTTCTATCAAAAAACAGTCTTAAAGTCAAAATAAACCTGCAAAAAAACAGAGATCCAATCCAAAAGATTTCACGCTATCAACTTATAGTTAAAATGTGCAGATTTCTAATGTGATTCTGTATCAAAATGTGCGCACCATGCCAAGCAGGCTTTACAGAAGTCAATTGAAGCATTTGAATGAAACTTGATCGTGAAATCTGACCGGCATGAAATAGGTTTGATATTAGTAGTTGGCTCAAATCACAGCTAAAGAAATAAATAGTAATTAAAAGAAAAAAAAATGCGAATTTAAAATATAAAAAAAGCCTAACCACTATTGCTCCTTAAAGTGGAGCAAATAAGTTGTTCAAACTTCTCTTCTTCTTCAAAGACCATTATGACCTTGCATGTTAATGGGTTGAGATTTCCTTCAACATAAACTCCTATGGTGCCAGCGTTCTCCATTTATTATTGAGCGGCTACCAACTTCCTCTTCCACATATGAGTGTTCTAAGCCAAGTGAGACTTCTAACATTGAGGCACACCAGCTTAAGTACATAAACCATCATTTTCGATACAGATTTTTAAACATAAACAATAGCATAACATATATGTCTATGCTTGTCCAATGGCAAGTGGAACCACATCGGCCAAGGGCATCCGCATGGCAAAATTCATCACCGATGACCGGCAAACCGGACAAGTTGCTTGTCGTCGTAACCAGGGATCCACACATGTCATGTGAAATAGATGCCCGCACTCCATCAATAGTCTTATAACCTCATCGCCATCCTCCCCCTCCTCATAGTTAGCAAGGCAGATTTAGCAGCAATCGATAGTAGCTACCCGTGGATCTTGATTCTTGGCTTCAACATATGTGAGTTGCGGCAAAGTCTTGAGCGTAGAATCGTTGAGTCCAATCTTGATGTTGTGTTCTGGCTGATGAGGGCGGGGGGAAGGAGAGACGGCAAAGTGATAGCGGAATAAGTAGATAATGAGGATGATGGTGGTGACAACGAAGAGGATGGCGATGGAGATGCCAATAGAGGGGCCTAACTTGGGAATTGTTTGGGAGGTGATGGATGAGCCCACATTGCTCATTGTAGTGGTGAGTAGCTAGGTCGAGGGGTAAGAAAGCCAAGAGGGGGGAAGGGGGGGAGGAGGGAGGTGGAGTTTAGGGAATTAGTATTTGTTTCATGCCTGTAATTTGAGTCATCTACTAATATCAAACCTACTTCATGCCGGTCAGATTTCACGATCAAGTTTCATTCAAATGTTTCTATTGACTTCTGTAAAGCTTGCTTGGCATGGTGCCCACATTTTGAAATATATAGAATCACATTACAAATCTCGACATTTCTAAGTATAAGTGGATAGCGTGAAATGCAGGTAATGAACCTAAATTAAATCTTGCAAGGACACCAGCAATGCAGGTAATGAACCTAAATTTAATCACAAATTCAACCATGCACGCCAACTAATTAAACTGACATATTGCTGGGAAATACATTCCTTGGCTATTACAACTCTTTTACGTCATCATCACTGGCATGACCTCATAACAAATAAAATGAACTAACTAATGAGAGAACTTACAACTGAAAAAAAAAAAAATGCTTATACTTCATATTAAGGAGTAGGTAAAACACTTTACTTCCTTAAGAGTATTATTGAATTATGAGATTTGATTTTTTTCATTAAAGTTTATTATCTTGCTGAGTTTTTTTTAGCTTATATAATATTATATTGAATGTTATTTCAGATAAAGGAAAGGATAAACTCAAACCCGAATAAGAACCATATTTTGATTGATTATTCTATTTTTTTGGGTGGACAGTTTTGTTATAAGAAAAAGCATAGTCATATATGTTTATCATAAAAATTTTATGATACATATACAAAACAAAATAAAATCATAATGTATCATAGAAGCTCTGATGTTAAGAAATTGGAAAAATTTTGGAAATGATTTTGTTCAATTAAAATGTGTTCATTTAATAATAGAGAATTTAACCTTAAAATTAAGCAAAGGCCAGCCTCTATGAACTATGTTACTCTCTCTCTCTCTCTCTCTCTCTCTCTCTCTCTCTCTCTCTCCAAAGATTATAGTATACAACTGGAGACCTTTCAAATGCTGTCCTTAAAAATAATGCAAATAAATTTAGAAAAAATTATAATTTAACTAACATTTCCTATTCTTTTATTTTTTATTTATTTTCTTATAAAACAACTAAATGTAATGTAATTTGAGTTTGTTAGATAATAAATAGACAAAAGTAAAAATTAAAAAATTAAAAAAAAAAAACAAAAAAAAAGTTAATAATTTATAGCTTATTCCATGATTTTTTTATTTAAAGATAATAAGGGTTATTGAGAACAATAATACGAGGGAAATTAGTCAAATTACTTATCTGTAGGAGTTGAAAAAATGAAGTGAGGCAGGTAGGTGAATTTTTGTAGCCCACAACTATGTATAGGGGCATACATGTATGGTTTAAAAATTCATATTTTTTGATTTGATGTATAACTAAATGAAAAATTCCAATAAGATAAGTCACACTCCTCTTATAAGATAAATCAATATCGTTCTCTCTTCATTTTTTTTATAAAAAATTAGCAATTCATTAATAAAAGGAGGATACAAAAGGAGACCACACAATTGGCCACAGCACAAGATTACAGGAATAACAGTAAAAACAAAGCAAAGACCAATAAGGATAAGGGTCGATAAAGATGGACTCAGACCAGCTTCGGATTGCTAGGGCGGGGCCATCCACTAGAAAATACAAAATCAAAGGGCCAACCAGGTTGGCAACCAACCCTGGCCATCCACGATGCTAGTAGCAACGCTGCTTCCTCATCTTCCATATCAGAACCATTTGAACAGTCAACCAACAAGACATAAAGGCATTCCAACGATAGAAAAGCAACATAATCAGCAACCCAAATCCAACAATCAGCGACCACGTCTGCCCCGGCCATGAGGCCTACCACGAGGCCTACCACGAGGGCAGTAGAAACAAGAGGTTGATCGCACAACATATTAAAAGAATCGCTAGGATCGCCATCTCAGAACTATAGTAATGAATCCAGTCCAGCTGGACTCGCAAATCAATGCCCGAATTATCCTTTACATTATACATTAATCCTTGAGGCTCCATAAAAGTGACAGGGACATCTACAAAAGCATTATTCACTAAGCGATCATTACGAGAAGGGCTAGAGATACCAGAAACAGCCACCTTACACACTTCCTCACCCAGAATCTCTACGACAGTAGGCTTAACCTGGCAATCCAACATCTCAGAATTTAAAGAATGACTAACCAAAGCAGAAGGAGCAGACCTCACAGACACCAAAGGAGCCTCACGAGGAAGGGCCTCAGCACTATGACATACACGATTGGAGGCCATATTCATACCCAAAGGAGTAAAAGGTTGAGCGTCAGGGGATAAAGCTTCGACACCCAAAACAGGCACCAAAGAAGTCGAGGGATCGATCTGAACCAGAATAGGACAACAACCCAAAACATTACTATTTTCAGGCACCAGAGCTGGGGCCGGAAGAACTCCAACCTCATCACCAGGCAACACACCAGCCAACGGTGCAGGAGATCCCACAAATCCAGTAGAACAAACCGGTGAGCCAACAGTGGGTAAGGCATCAAGCACAACCTCATTATTAGCAATATCACTACCCAAAACCTCCAGCATAGAAGGAGCAGCGACATTATCAACAATTTCAACATAGTGGGGGGCTAAATTTGCATTCGGGATAGAAGAATTAGGGATAGAAGAATCATTAGGAATCCCAGCCGAAACGGGACGGAAATTACCCGAAGTAAGTCTAATACATTTACAGGCAGCATAGAAATGAGGAAATTCATCTAACACAACCTCCTAGACATAACCTAAAGTTTCAGAGCCTAACCAAACTTGAAGAGGATAAGATTTTGTTATGTCAAGTTCGACCAAAACACACGCATTTGAAGGTCGATAAACCAACCGAAGTAGCTTCATCAATTTTCAAAGGCTTGCCAAAAATTCCACCAAGCCCAAAGAGAATCCGTGGGGAGAAGAAGTGTGGACGAAGACACGGAAACGAAATCCAGATCGGAATAACCGGCGACTCAACACCGATATCCAAGCTAGGCGACCATTTTGTTAATTTCATATAGCAATTAAAGACAAGGTAAGATCGGTGACAGAGCACCCTAGCTACAATAATCAAGATCGTTGGATAACTTGATCAAAATGTGAGAGGGATCCAACATAGTAACAAAGACTTCTCCTTTAAGCTTCAAATTGAAGAAAAATTTTCGAATAGAGTCAAGAGCAGGTCTCTTAGAAGGGAAAAAACCAACTAACTAGAATTGAAAAGGGGCAACAAGATCGTTGATTTCCTGGTCGGAAATCCATAAAGACGGCAAGCCACAAAACGTAGAAGACAGAAAATCCGGATAAGAAGGCGTAGAACCAACAAGAGCCTCAAGAAAAGAATGAGAATGAGATACCCCATCAAAAAAACCAGGGTCCCTAAGTTTACTAGGCGTCATACCGACATCGCCGGAGAAAAACAAGAAAACCAACCAAAATAGCCACCAAAACAAAAGTAGATAACAGGAAATGAGAGAACTTCCCTGAATCCAGGAGATCGCCGGAGGGGAAGCCCCAGTGGGGCGGGGGGAACACCCGGAGCAAAGCGAAACCCTAGCAGAGCGGCTGCGAGAAAAAGCTATCTGATAAAAATTGATATTATAAATTTGGGTTTAAATTAGCGTTATATTTCACACTCTTCTTATTAATTATGTGTCTAATTAGCCATTTTTTTGCGTTTGGGTGATCTTTCATTATACAATCCAAAGAGCAAATATGTTATGATTTTCAACTATATTTGTCTTTACCAACTACTTGGCTAGAAAGCTCACAAGACACATTTTTGACGTGTAGTTGATATGCTATATATCTCTACTTGACTTTTTTGCTTCGAATTAGAGGTTATATTTCATCGCATATGCACTACAGGAAAAAACACTCATTTTCGGCCGACTTTTCTGCCACAAAGATTACAGTGTAGAACTGTAAACCTTTCAAATGCTGTCCTTAAAAATAATATACAAATAAATTTTAAAAGATTTATAATTTAACTAACATATCCTATTCTTTTATTTTTAATTTATTTTCTTATAAAACAACTAAATGTAATGCAATTTGAGTTTGTTAGATAATAAATAGACAAAAGTTAATAATTTACAGCTTATTCCATTAGGTCTATTCCTATATTTTGGATTTTGTTATGTAAAGATAATAAGGGTTATTGAGAACAATAATATGAGGGAAATTAGTCAAATTACCTATCTGTAGGAGTTGAAAAAATGGAATTAGTCAGGTTGGTGAATTTTTGTAGCCCACAACTATGTATAGGGGCATACATTTATCGTTTAAAAATTCATATTATTTGATTTTATGTCTAACTAAATGAACAAATCCAATAAGATAAGTCACACTACTCCTTTTATAAGATAAATCAATATCGTTCTCTCTTCATATTTGATATTATAAATTTGGGTTTAAATTAGCGTTATAATTCACATTCTTCTTATTAATTATGTGTCTAATGAGCCATTTTTTAGCGTTTGGGTGATCTTTCATTATACAATCCAAAGAGCAAGTATGTTATGATTTTCAACTATATTTGTCTTTATCAACTACTTGGCTAGAAAGCTCAAAAGACACATTTTTGACGTGTAGTTGATACACCATATATCTCTACTTGACTTTTTATCTTCGAATTAGAGGTTATATTTCATCGCATATGCACTACAGGGAAAAATACTCATTTTCGGCCGACTTTTCTGCCATAAATTTAATGAATTTTCGACAAAAATTAATTCACCAGTAAATTGCGGGCCAGAAAGAATTACCGGTGGAAAAATTCGTCGAAAAAATTTTCAGGTGAAATAGCCATTTAGAAAATATTCAAAAAACAAGAAAATTTTAATTTTTAATTTGTTGAAATCTTCCATCCTAACCTGGCCAACCCGTCTCGTTTGATGGCAAGCAGCAGCCATATGCGTTGACCTAACACCCGCATTGACCCGCCAAGCCCAGCTTTGTCTGTGCGCAACTAGCCCAAGCAGCCGAACCTGCATGAAAACCGGCCAGCTGACCAGCTCAAACCTATCAAGCAAGTCCCACACAGAATTATAATTAATTAGTTAATTAGTTAATTTTATTTTAACAAATATTAATTATATGATTATTTTTCAAAAATTTTTAGAATATATAGGAAGTTTTTCATTCGACATCTGTCAGAAAATCAATCGTTTTCCTGAAAATTTCATTAGTAATTTATATTTTTTCTGTAATGATGGGTTTTGGGTTGAAGGGAGAGATTATTCTATGCAGACACTGAACATAGTTTACCATCTAGAAGCGAAACAGGTGTAGCCATATCATTCAGTACCGAGCTCGATACCGAGCAGTACAGAGTTCAGTACCGAGCAGTACCGAGCCACGATACCAAGAAGGGGGTGATGTGGAGTTTTTTCATTGGGCTCTGGACAACATTCAATGCCCGCACTTAGAGAATAATTCATCTAGAGGAGGAGCCTTCGCCAACTTGATTGTGTGGCCACTATTCTCCACTGCTGAAATACGAAAAAATTACAATAGTAGAATTTTTAGTATGACCGGCCATTAAAAGAATAATCATCATTAGCAAGCTAAATAAACGTAAAAGCATAATAAGAAAGGCAAGCTATTAGTATTAGCAAACTTCAGAATACTGAGGATGAAGTATGGTGAACATGCTCATTTCTAAGCAAGCTCTTCATGTCATGAGAGATAATAGCAGAACTAATTAATAAAGAGATTAGTAATCAGGTTCGTTAAATAATTTAAAACTCACATAAAAGTTAGTTAAATTACATCAGGAATAACATTTTGATCTGATTACTAATTCTTTTTCTCTATCATTTTACAAGAATTATATATATATATAAGGCTGATTATAAATGTCGTTTATAAGATTTTATTTTTAAAATAAAAGATGTGATTTTAACTAAATAAAATGAAGGGCTAAGATTATATCTGGAGCGTAACAAATAATTTTTATGATAGTAATATAAATAATATAGATTTTTCATTCATGTATTTTAAAATATAATATTTTTCTTAATTTATTACTTAAATAGAAAATTCTTTTAAATACATAAAAATTTGCCATGGCACATTTGAACTAAAAAATTCATTTTCTGTTAATTCCAATAGAATCATTTTGTTTTCATTCTACAAAAATATTAATAACTCTTCCAATAGGTCTCTTCGAGTGTTGGCCATATTACTTTTGGCTAACTCACGTCTCAACACACCTTAATTATCTCTTATGCGTAAACACTATTCAGCTTTCGGTATACACAAGTACTCAAAGCATTTCTTTCTTTCTGAATGGATGGTTTTTATTCAGAATAGTCCCGAACTCAGATATGTGAAATATTTTCATCGTTAAAGTTTTGAAATACTCCTATTTGCTTAATCTTAAGTTGGATGGCGAATTTGCTGTTAAGACTTTCAATAATTGCACTACTTTAGCGGTGGCTTGTGGTATCAATTTGGATTTGATTAGTCCTAATTCTATTGATTCTGTGGTTTATTGGATGAAACCTAAACCTCCCTATGTCAAACTTAACTCTGATGCTTCTGTTGGTACTTTAAGGGTTGGTGCAGGTGGTATTATCCGTGATTTTAAAGGAGACTTACTGGCTGCTTATGCTGCTCCTTTGCCTCATTCTGGAGTTTTTAAGGCCGAACTGAATGCTTTACTCTTAGGCCTGGAATTATGCCTTAATATGGGTTATAATTCCATTTGGATTGAAGTTGATGCTATGCTTATTGTACATTCTATAACTCATGATATGCCTGGTAACTCTTTGAATTTCTATCTTATCAGGAAAATTAAGTCTATTTTAAACCTCTTAAATTTCTATATTTCTCACATTTACCGTGAGGGGAATGTTTGTGCGGATTGGTTGGCTAATAAGGGTTGCTCTCTTAATTGTTTTGAAGTTTTTGACTATAACAATTTAGATCAGACGTTGAAGGGTATGATTGTAATGGATAAGGCTGGGATGCCTTATATCAGGTATGGTTAATCCTCTGTTTTTATTTCCTGTTTCCCTGCACTTTGTTTGGCTGCAGGGGTTGGTTTTTATGACGGTCTGTGTTTTTTTGGAGATTTGCCAGGCTGAGTTTGTTTTTTCTATTCCTTGGTTGGAGAATCCCATGTTCACGGATAATAATTTTAGTAGTATGCTGGAGTCTGACCTGTATCTGCACTTTGATAGTATTCACTGCTGGTTGGTTTGTTTTACTATGGCTTTTCATATTTCTTCAATTCCTTTGCTCATTCTTGGTTCGGGTAGGTTTCTGTATAATCTTTGTCGTAAGTGTTTTGGCTGGAAGTGGAAGTATTACTGGGGTGTTTTAATTGATATGAGTTGGGGGTGTGATAAGGTTGCTGATATGTTAATCTGGAGGTTTTTGAAGGGTAATGAAAGCTGCTCGTTTGATGGTTTTAAGTTTGATGGGAACATTGAGAGAGCTGGGTTTTTATTTCTTATTTACTATTGTATCTTTCTCACGTTTTTTTGGAGAATTCTTTGCAGAAAATCCAACAAGTATTGTACTTCGAGCTTAAAAGACTACAAGGTATTCTGGTTTTCCTTTCTGCATTTTTTCCCTATTTTTGTCTCATTTTTTGCATGAGAGCTGAGCTGAATGCTACAACCTTTCTCCTCCTTTTTTGGGTGCTGTCTACTCACAGCCCAAGTGATTTTGATTTTGCTGGTTCTTTCTGTAATCTTAGAAAAAGGATCCTCCGGCTCATAGGAATTTTGGTTTCTTTTTATGATGTAGCTCTTTCGAGCATTAGAGAGCTGGAGGAGCCTTCTAAGGACTTTGTAACCGAGTTTTTTAATTTAACACGTAGGCCCCTCTGTGGGTTTTAACTAAAAAAAAAAAGTTGGATGGCGAATTGATTAATTTATTTCTTTTCATATTATTTGTATTTGCATATGTGTGAAATGAGTTAGCACTTGAAAGTGCTATGGTACATCAAGAGGGGGGTGAATGATATTTTAAAAAACTTTTCTTAACTTGAAAATCAAATCAAAGAAATGTGTGGAAGCTTTAAGAAAAAATTTTCAAACCAAAAAACAATATACAAATTTTTTTGTTTTTACAAACTTTTAAAAAATATTCAACTTTATTTTTATCTTTCAACAAATATTTTAATTAGAAAATTCTCTAACACAACTTTCCAAAAGATCAATCAACTAAACCAAATTGCGAGAAAGTAAATGCAGCAAAAGTAATAAAATGCAAACTGAATTTATAGTCATTCGATCGAATCGACCTACATCCACTCTCTAATTAAGGTCCTCCTCTTTTGGTTTGCACTAACTCACTTTCCATTAGCATTCATTCAGGCGGCAAAACCCTCCTCCCTTACCAGGTAGAAAATGACCTTTAGAGACTCTTCTAACCTTGACGAATCTCCCTCCTTTTTCCCTTGCCAGGTAGAGATGCCGCTCCCTACGTCTGCTCCTCGCATGATGGAGATGGCAAACCCTTATTCAGCACATAGCTACAGCCCCTCCTTTAGATCCTCGCTATGATGAAGATATCATACCTCCATAAGCTCCACACAACGGCAAAGATGTTGTCCCTCATTTAGCTCTTCACTATGACAGAGTTTTCGTCCCTCCTTCAACTCATTATGGCGAAGATTGTCATGCCTATTTCTGCCTCTCAACTCGGTGGAGATGCCTTTCCCTTGCCTCCTGAACTAATAAGTCTTTCGCCCAACGACTTTTTTAGAGCTCTTCTCCAAGAGCTCCACAACGACAACATGGAGAACCCAAGATGCAAACTAACTCTACTAACCATGTGAAAACCCATACACCCATTGACACCCTTAAGGAAGAAATCCCTCAACATTACCTTCTCTCTATCTCTCTCTCTCTGCCCCCAATTGGTTTAGACTCTCACATGAGGAAGGAGTCTCCCCTTTCTTTTTCTCAAGCTCTCTCCTTGGAAAACATCCTCTACTACTCAAATTCTTTACTCTCAAGTTTCTTATATTAAGTTTATAAGGTGGGCTCTTAAAAAACCTTAATTTTCATATTAAATTAATCTAATCGTATCATACGATACTTAGATCATAGTATATTATTAGCTCAATTTACATCCCTTATTAGACAATATGATGAATAATATATAGTACAATATGATTAGTTATATCGAATTATAGATCATCCAAGTAGAACCTAGGTTTTGCCAGCAAGCTCTCTGTTTGATCGTACTATACGATACGGATCATATAATACGATCATAAATGAAGATTTGATCTTGATTCAATTCCTTACACCTCAGGATTAAATTACAAAATATAATTAATGTTTGTATAATACCAACCACTTTGTACTGTATGATCAAATCAAATTTGCATATATTGGCTGCAAGGATTTGATGGCAGGGTTTTGGAAAAAAGTAGATCATCTTGTATGATTAGTTATAATCTAGTTTTAATTAATTTGATTTAAATTAATATTTGAATTAATTTCTATTTTACAATTTGGATCGTATGGTATGGTTATAAAAAAATTCAAGTATTTAATTTAATCCCCTTGTAAGTGTGTGCTCGGTTGTCTAGTGAACATAAATCTAATATATAAAATGACTAAAAAAAGTAAGAAAAAGTATATATTTATCAAACACAGATTGACTTAGACCCGATGTTACACTATCTTGAGTTATGATTCTTCAATTATGCTCAGTGTATGTTATATCTGAAATAGTTAGTTAAGCATAAGAAAAAGCATATAATATAAAATAGGAATAAGTAAATAATCATCGAATTTCATTTTTAATCATTAAATATAAACTTGGGCTCCCAAATTGCACAATATCCTCTTTTTTATGATAGCAAATAATGTTGGCAAGAATTTTAAAATTTCAAGTTTTATGATTAATTTCATGCTAAGTTCTCCCCTCACTAAGATGCTTCTTTTAAAAAAGGGGAAAACATTTAATTTTTAACTTTTTATTTTATTTTATTTTAAAACACATCTTTAATATTATTTTAAGCATACATTTTTTTTAGTTTAAAAATATAATGCAACAACACAAATGTTGAAAAATAAATTACACCAATAAAAAATAAAATACAACTAACACGTTAACATCACCAAAAAGTGGAACAAAAATAGAATTATAATGCTAAAGAAAGATAAAACACAAATTACAATAAAATAAAACACACATACATGCAAACAAACAATAAAACACATAAACATGAAATACACCAAATAATGCAAACCCTAGTAGCTCTTAGCAGCTTTATTTATGGTCATGATTGATGATTATTAATATTAAATGATAGTTCATCTGATAATGAAAGTAATTCTATTATAACCAAACCTTATTTAATTATTCAAAGAGTATAATTAACTTAGAGTACATCATCTTAATATTTTTAAAACTAATCTTAAAAAAAAAAAAAAAATGGCATGCCTTAGTTTAATTGAATCCTTTGAAATGGGCTAATTTCATAACATATTGTACTCATATAAGTTATATCCTACAATACTAACAATTTTGCTTACTTTTAAATATTTTGATAATCCACAACCCCTTAGTTGCATAATATATGGAGAATATTGTTAGGTTGACCACTTTTTTTTTTTAAGAAGGCAAACCAATTGCCGATGCTAACTACAACCCTCCAAAACTAGATTCCTCCTTTAACAGGTTTGAAAACAAAGGAGGAATGTTATTAGAAGATAAATCTTCCCAAATAAAATTGCTAAAAAGAGCATAGTTAGCACATAGATTCGCTAACTTATTGCAACTTCTATTGACCCAATTAAAGAAAATAAAATTCTATTCCTTAAAAAATAAGAGTTCATCTCTTCACTTGACACCCAATTCTTGCAAAAAATGAATGACATTGTAATTTTCGCCTTCTATGATAATTCCTTTGTAGTTTAGCATCCAATCTTTCTTGACTTCACCTATAAATTGAATCACCATGAGTTCTAGATTAGATATATCCCAATGAATACAAGAGTGTTCACAATCCAGGAGAAATATTCCTTTGTTATCACGAACCACACCTCCAATTCCAGCCTTGTAGGATTGTAAAAAAGATGCATCTGCATTGATTTTGATCCAATCGGGAGGTGGAGTGTACCAATGATCCAACAGTCTATCAGTCTGATTAGTACCCCTGTGTCCAAATTTTCCTTCAACCATATATGAATTAGAATCATAACTTATAGCATTGGACGTAATCAACATTGATCTATCCTCCTTCCCTTCGTGAACGAGTCTATTCCTTGCTCTCCAAAGAGTATTCTTAACTCTAGAATATTCCACTCGCCACTAACAATTAGTTTATCTACAGTTTGTTTCCCAAACTCCAGAACTGACGCAAAAGTTGGGCATTTATTCAAACTTTTATCTAATATCCATATATCATCATAGATATCAATTGAACAACCATTTACCACTTTCCATTTAACCACATATTTTAGAACTTCCTTATTGTTAGATAAGATTTTGCAAGTAGATGAAGCCCCTCTTCTATAACCAATCTCACCACAATCCAACCCATATTTGGGTCTAAAAAATATTTAGAACAAAGAACATTTGTCTTGAATGACCTTCCATGCCAATTTCGCTCTCAAAGGACCCACCATACTAACACACGAATGAAGAAAAGCATTTGCACTGCACTGTATATAGTTTTATGTTTTGGGTTGTTTGTTAGTTAGATATGATTGTTTCTAGCTTGTATTTAATTGTTTGACTACTTTATTGTGCTAAAAGTAGGACAAAAGTATTCTCTCTTATAAGTGCCAATATTACCAAATTGCCCCTTATGGTGTCTCTCAAGTGTTGTTGGATATTATATATTGACCACATTTTTTGTGAGGTCAATTTTCTCATCCACTAGGTTACTCCAAGCATTTAGGTTTGTCTATCTTGGTGTATAAATTGCCTCAAGTAGTTTTCTAGGAGGATACTTAAGGACACAACAGTGGCTAGTCATAGAAAGCATGTAAACCTCTTAGGACACTCCTTGGTGGCCACATTAAAACCAAAACCTAAGGTCTAAACCTTAGAAACCATAAAACATCCTAAGGTTGATGTAAATACCCAAACTTGGTGATTTACTTTTTGAATTGGTTTTAATGACTGCTAATTCATTTTAGATTAATTTGGACCTAATTCTATCCTTATTTAGCCATCTTTAACAATGAAAGATAATATTACCAAATTGCAACTATGGTGCCCGAGATGGTGTCCTTGGACAAAAACTTTAACCAAACACTGGAGTTGGTTTCAAATGACCATAAAACAAATTTTATATCTAATATAATTCAAGTGCATAAATAATTTGCCCTTAAGAGTGACAATACCCTTATTAAAGGTGATGAAGTTGTTGATTTAAGAAATATTTCATTAAGTACTTGCTAGAACACAAATTCCAAGAGAAATCATTAGGCAAACACGTCAATAAGATAGTTATTTATTACACTTCTATAAATTTTACTTGATATCACTGATCATTAAAAAAAATGTGGTTATATTGTCTTAACAAACTTGAATCGCATAAGACCATGATTGAGGTACAAGCTAGATTGTTTGGAGCTCATAAAAAATGAAAATAAAATTAAAAGATTTGGATATTATTTTCCATCGGTGATTTGTTACCATATGTGTATTTCATGTTGTTGTTATCATTCCCAAGTGCTTTGTCTAGTTTTGCATAAACTGCCAAATGTATTGCACCCTATAATAGCTTTACAGCCATTTAACAGCTGGGATATAAATATTGTTTGTCTCAATAACCCTTCCTCCTATAAGGGACATCAATTCATATTAACTATGGTTAATTATTTCTCTAAGTAGGTAGATGTTGTTCCACTATGAAAGGTCAAATATCACCATATTATTTAATTATTTTGGAATAATAAGGTATATCAATTGTAGTCCCTCATCAAATTATATTTGATAATGCTGATTGGAGATGCACAACCATTTATTAACCTTGAACATATGAATTAACTAAGGCTTTTAGCATAATCATTGGCACGAATCCTAAATAAAATATATTTACGAGAATAAATGCTAGTGGCATAAAAAGTTGGTTGAATCTTTGTGGACATACTAGATTATATAGAATCCTAACTCAATCCACTCCATTTTCCTTAGTCTTTGGAATTGAATCAGGTTCGTAGGATGTCTCCACTCTATGTTGTTTCAGCTTGCACCTTGCGATTTTCTAGGGTTTTTGCTCCTAGTTGCGATCTCGGTGGGATACTTCCTTAACCCATTTTCTCTTATGATTTTTTTTTCTGTATGGCTGCGAATCATTTAAGGTATCCAAGGTTTTCGGATGGAAAGCCAAAATCTAGGTTGTTCAGAGATGTTTTGTTGGGTGAATCAACTTCGCCGGGCTTTCCTTCGCTCAAAGTCTCTTTCCACCATGGTTTTCCTACTTTACTGATTTCGAAGGAGGAAATGTTATCTCTTACTACGCCATTTGAGTTTTCCTTAGTCGAGAAGTTTCTGGGGTGGCACGCCCCTCTTGATTCTATTCACAAATTTTTTTCCAATATGAAGTTGTGTGGTGCCTTTTTGATTATAGTTTTGAACTCTAAAAATATGTTGATTAAACTTATGAATGATTTAAATTATTGTAGGGTTTTTTCTCACCACTCCTATTTCGTTAGCAATTGCTACATGAAGCGTTTTAAGTGGTCTCCTCATTTTGATGTTAATGTGGATTCCCTTATAGTTTTCATTTGGATTTCATGTCCTAGTTTACTCCCACATCTCTTTTCCCCACGTATACTTCATGGGTTGGGGTATCTATTTTGAAGACTTTTGAGAATGGACAATGCAACAAGTAATGGTTCTAGATCATTTATTGCTCGCATACTTGTTGAATTAGATGTTACTAAAAAATACACTACTCACGTTTGGCTCGATTTTGAGTCTATGGGGTACATTCAATCGGTTGAAATTGAAGAGTTTCCTTTGTATTACTCTCATTATAAAATATTGGGTCATTTTAAGGATGGTTGTTCGATTTTATTTCCTATGTTGAATGCTGCTCCTCTTGTAAAGGAGGGGGTTGGGGCCGATATTCATGCTTCGTGTGACCTTGATAATGGTATTCAAGTCAATGATTCTATTGGGGTGGCCCAAGGTGAGTTGATGTTGAATCAAGTTGTGAATTGTGATCCTGTTGAGGAGGTTGTTTTTTGTTTGCCTAATGTTATGGGGCATGTGGCTATGCCTAATTTTTCTAAGAAAGCATGTGATGTTGTTTTTTATAGCTATGGTGGTTTCTGATCTCCTGTTTTGATTAATTAGGAGGTGGGTGGTCTTTTGGTTGGAACTGAGAAAGTGGGGGTTGGCTATGGCCTTGTCTCATGATGAGGTGGAGGTTGAAAATGAGACAAGGTGGGGGTTGAAAATGAGGCAAAATGAGCTACTGGTTAAGACGATGTGTGTGTTATTTCATCTAAGGCTATGGTTACTCCTAGCCCTATTGCTGGGTCATTTTCTCCTAATTTTGTGGGGGCTGCTGGTGGTTCTATTTCTTGAGCAACTTGTGGATTGAGGAGCCTATTGGTGTTATGTCCCCTAATACTTTGAATGCTAATTTTGTTTCTAATTTGGGGGTTACCTGCACTTGGCATTTGGGATGGCTTGAAAGTTCTCCCTCATCACCTGATGCGGTGAGTGATGATGTTGGTGATGGGCAAGATGATTCTTGTTAGGATTTGTATTTTTTAGATGTTTGTAAGGTTGTGGAGAAAACATATTCGTGTGGCAATAAATGTAGTCGAAGGAAATCAAGAAAGTAGCTTTATTGTTTTGTGGAGTGGATTGTTCTTCGATTTTTCTTTGTTGGCTAGTTTTTCAGTTGGTTTGGGTGGAACCTTTGGGGAGAGATGTTTCTCTCCTCCCTCTTCTCTATTCCTCTTTGTAGGTTTTGCAGGTTATTCCTATCCTTCCTGGATTGGTTCCGAGTCATTTGATGCTCATGGTAGCTGCTTTAGAGATACTGACTTGGATGCTTACTGATGTTGTTGACAATTTTTTTAGGATTTCTTTTTCATTTGCATTGTTTTTCTTTTCCTATAATAGATAGGATCCCAAGCTCTTAGATTTTAATTAAAATATAGTTATTTTTAGTGAGCTTCAACTCCATTAAGGACATGTAAGTTTTTACCAATATTAACATGTAAGCCATGCCGTGGGTTTTCTCGAAAAAAAAAGTCTTTGGTGTTGAGTCCATTCTCTGTTTGGAGGTATAACTTCTCTCACTAAGGACTAAAATAAATAATTAAATAAATTTTGAACAAAATGTGACTATGATTGGAAGATCTTTATGGTCGTGAAGAGAAGCACACACAAGCTCAACAAGACCTCGAGTGATATATATCATATATGGCACAAGCTAAACACAAATTAGTCTATCATATAACTTGTTGGGGAAGTGATTTTTTCTTCTTCAAAGGCCTACTTGAATTATTGTGTATGATTGCATTTAGAAATATATTTTAATTAAATAATATTTTATGATACAATTATTTTTATTCTTTAAATTTTCCTCAGAAAACTAGGCCCTAACTTCAAAATTTAAGAAAAAAATTCAATCAAATATTTATTCTCGATAAGTTGTTGTGATGCTTTGATTTATCTTATTTAAAAAACATTAGCAAATAACACACTCTCTCTCTCTCTTAAGTGAGACCTGTATAAAAGCTTAGTTTAGTCTAGGTGACCTAAGGAGAGGAGGCCCTTTAAAAAAAAAACTCTTTCTACTACTTGAGAATTTATAACTAACTTAAAAGAAAATTTATTTTTTAAATATATATGTTAAGTTCATGTTACAAGAAATTTGATTCAAAGAAATATTTGCACAATCTTGCATAGGGACCAATCGAGCAACATCGCCTATTTTTATGGTAACATCTTGAGTTCCAGTATGGAGTATATGGTAAAATGATAAAGCTGTAAATCATTTACACTTTCACATTATATCAAAAAAGAGCATTGTATGAATGAGTCAATCTCTAAAAAGACTAGATGGAGAGGCCTCAAATCTCTATTAGTATATTTTTATGGAGTGTCTAATGCCTACACCTTTTAGTTGTTCGTCATATAAAATATTAAATTCGTTAATGGAATAAGAATTTTCCTAAAGGATTTGTTCTACACTTGTTTGAATGAAGAAGTATACTAAGGAGTGATTAAAACATCCCAATAATCTAACGCAAACTATAAAAAAATATTTCCCTTGGATTTATTTGACTAGATGGAGCATTCACTTATGTCATTAATTAAGTTATGAGATGAGAGTTGGAGGTCCGGTTCAATATTGTTAGATGTATCTATTTGACAGATATGTATAATTTGTAGACCAATTCATATTAAATAATTGAAGAAAAGTTATATGAAGCTCAATCCTCCAACAAGGTAAGCTTCGAAGAAATTACAATTGAGAAATTTCTTTGTACAAAGTGGTTGCATTGACAAAATAAATGAATGCACACAATGTTTTATAACTTTCTATTTTATGTTTTTTTTTTTTTTTGGGATGTTAAAAGAAATTGACAGTTGATATCATATTTTTTTATAATATATATAATTGCCTTTCAAATGATCAATTTTAAATAAATTTTCTATGTTGTCAATAAAAATAGGGAGGAATGGAATACTATTCAGTATTTTTAAAAATTTAGAAAAATTGTCCTGTTACAATGTTTTAAAGGAATAATTACTCAACAATGTTTTTTTTTATTATTAATTTTTCTATAGGCTTTTGGCAAAGTTTTGGTGGACATTCTATGGGAAATGATTGTACTGATTTTCTTGTGCAATACTATTGAAAATAGCCGCTTGAAAAATTCTGGAAGATAGAAGTAGTCATAAATAAATTATTATGTGCAGAGTCCAGACGTAGAGTTATGTCCTGACTCCTATAAAAATGTGACATGTATCTTTGTACACAATATGTATAAATTTGTATACACTATATATATGCAAATTATGTACAAAGTGTACAAGTTTATATATATTATGTACTCAATCATATAATTTGTACATACTATGTATAAGAATACCTATCACTCTTTTATTAGAGTCCAAATGTAACTCTACGTCATGACTCCACACGTAATAATTTCTTTAAATACTGGTAGTGGTTGTGTCCGTTGAAATTATTGGCAAAAGTTTCTGCTGATATTCCATCAACATTTTCAGCGGCTTGTGGGTTTTCTGTATAGCCACTGGAAATGATGTTCTGAGACATTTTTATTAATTACTTCGTATTTCTTCTGAAATGTCCTCCGATAATTTGCTACAAAAATTTTTCAGTGGAAATATTCCATTAGTAACAGTTTTCTATGATGTTTTTAGGGTCGAATGATTATCTACATCAAATCCATCAAAAAATATTTTACTGGATATACTTGCATTTTAAAACTCAACTCCATCCAACTCAAATTGATTTCGTTTCAAACTAAAATTCAAGCAATTTTCGTGTTTCAATTATTTCTACGACCACTTGGCAGGATCCAAACAACTTCCAAGAGAGATAAGTTTGTTAAAATTGAAATTTACGTAAGTTGGTCTTAGTTTTGGAGATTCAAGTCAAACCTAAACATGCTGATATTTTCTGAATTGAAGTCGTAAGCAACATTTTCAAGAAAATATTTATGCATAAATGATCCTATTGAGAACTAATTGTACTGTCCAGTGTGCTGCTCATCATATATGGCATTTATTCATTTACAATGTTTTGTAAGTTGAGGCATTGGTGTAGTGTTTTTATTTATTTTACAATGTCATATCTCCCATCATCATTTCCCATTCATACAAACAACCCAAATGCCCCATATTCAACCGCCAGAATCACCACCGCCTCTCATCCACAGCCGCCGCCGGCGAATCCAATCCTCCCCTTCCCCACATCATACACAACATCAAACGTCTTCTGCTGCCAATTCCCAATAATCGTCACTCCTTTCGCCGCCGCAAACGCCAAACACGACACCCCGCTATGCACATCAAACATCACATTGCTTCCTGGCAGCCTCAACACCGCTCCTCCACCAAACACAAACGCAACTTCCGGCGTCGGCACTTCAGCCGCACTCCCCTTATAACACGTATCGAATAACGAATACGCCGGAGCCCGAGCCACCTTTCCCCCGATCGCCCTCACCACCGCTGCTCTGACCGCACTATACACCTCCTCCGGCAGCCTCGTGATCACCGTCCCTGAATCAATGATCGACGGTGATTCTTCGGATACTGTGATGCTCTGCGTCTCCACTGCGATACTCGACAGTTTCAAAGAATAGAGACTTTCGTCAGCCGAACTCTTTGTCATGGGTGTGAAGACGAATTTGCCAGGATTGTAGCCGCCGAACGAGAGGTAGCCGGTGGCGGAGCGAGAAGAGAGGCAGTATGAGAAGGAGCTGCCGAATTTGGGGCTGATTTGAGAGAAGAGAGAAATGCTATTCTTGGCGAGGCCAAAGATGCCGGCCGACTCTCCATACAAACCTTTATTGTTTTGGCCGCAGCCGAAGATGAATTTGGGGAAGGCTGCGACGCTACGGGAGAGTGAAAGGGTGTCTTGCGATAGGTAGCCAAAGGACAAGGAGCCATCGCCGTAGCCGGCTTCGTAGGTGCAGGTGTGGGAACTATCGCAGCCGGAGGGGTAGAGGGTGGCAGATAAGAGGGCGGAGCAGTAAGCGGCGGAGCAGGGGATGGTGCGGTAGGTGGAGGAGGCGGCTGGGTTGAAGATGGGGTCGAGTTGGCGGTGACAGTAGCGCTTGCAAGGGAGACATTGGAGCCATGGAAGGGAGCTTCCGGTGTCGATTTCAACGGTGTAAGGTTTTGATGGGGTGCCGATGTTGATGCGGGTGACGTAATTGGAGGTGCCGAGAGCGGTGCCCTTGAAGAGAGGGATGGAGGCGGCGGAGGTGGTGACGCGGTGGAGGAGGGAGTTGACGCGGGTGGAATCGTGGTGGAGGATGTCGGAGAAGGGAAGGTCGCTGGAGAGGGGAGACGGGGAGCAGGGGCTCTGAGGATGGTGAAGAGGGAGGCGGATGCCAGAGGAGTTGTGCTGCAGCTGCAGGTTGATAATGGCTGTATAGGGGAGAAACATAGATTAGGAAAATTGGAGGAACAAAAACTTAATATTAAAAAAAAAATGTTTTTTTTTTTATTTAATTTTAAAATTTTTATAGATTTAAATATTTTATCTTTTATTTCCCGTAATAAATTATATTAGACTCTTTTTATGCAAGCTTTTCCAAAAAACTCTCAAAGACAAAAAAAAAAAAACATTTTTTAAAAAAAAAAAAAAAAAAAACATTTTTTATAAAATATAATATAGGAAATTAATATGTCACTAAAAATTATCTGGATCATACCTGAATCTTCAAATATATGTAAATTGAAAAATTCAAATAATATAGTAAATTTGTGACCATCTGAACTTTAATTTCAATAAATTTATTGTCAAACTGAATATTTTGACAACCAAAGACAACAAAATCGGTTCAATTTGAGCCTAAATCAAGAGCTTAAAACATATTTGAAAGTTTGGATATATCTATTGGATGATCAAATAATATCCCAATATAGCATGCTTATAGTAAAATAAAGCGGCTCGACGAGACGAATCCAATGAGCCCAAAATCGATTGATTCTGACACCATTTAGACACAAATGTTCATGAAACACTTTTATGATTGAGGAATTTTATGAATCGATAGAGCACTATGAATTTGCTCTGGATTCACTATATTTAATAGGGCATATGTCACTAGCAAAAATCTATAAATAGTCCACATCTCCGTACATGAAGAGGAAGCTTAGTTGGACATAGGGCTAGAGGTTCAAGAAAGCTTTAGGGCACATGAATAATTTCAAAGCTACCCCGAAGTACCACTATTGGCTAACCCTCACCTGTTGGCAATCGCTGTTGAGCTTTCACTTTTTGATCGTCAATGGACATCCACCCGGTTATTATCGTCAAACCACTATTTGGTCATCATCTTAAGACCTTTATCCGGCCTTCACTACTCATTGCCAACGCCATCTAGCATTTGGTCAGCCAATGCCATCTGATTTCCACCTAGCCACCATCATTGTCAGACCTTTGTTCGACCTCCACCACTGAATGTTTGTAGGGTAGCCATTGCCACTAGGCCATCAATCGATCATCATCACTAGACATACATTGCACCGCCGATAATGGTCCTTAAGACAATCATTACTCTAATAATATCCTTTCAACCTTGGTAGAGTAACAACCCATGAAAATACTTTAAAATGAATTTATTTCAAAAATTAAAATTTTATGAACTATAGTGCTTTGATGCTATGCCTTTGGGTGCAATGGCATTGGGGGCCTAAAATTTTGCATGTCGGCACTAATACTCTTTTTCATACAGTGATGCTCAAATCACATTCAGCGTAGTGACAATGTGTCAGGAGAGCACCACAACACTGAACACTAAAATGAGTTATATATATATATATATCCCTTCCATCACCCCCACATCCCCTTCTCTTTTTGTTGGCTTGGCTAGGAAAGAAAGAAGAAGAAGAAGAGAAAGGTGAGAGGGAGAGAGGGTGAGAGGGGGGACAAAGGACAAAGAAAGCTCTTCAAAACTTCAACATATATCATTCCTATTACAAAAGTTGCATTGATCGTAATAATAATCTTTACTTTGTATTTGTTTTCAATGATTCTAAGTTTGATATATTTTTTCTCTCCTAAAAGTGATATAAACCTGATATCTCCCGTTTCTATAAACTTTAACCTCATAACTTTTGATATGTGGTAGAGCTTGTTATTATGAGCATTTTGAATGAAATATTACTAAATTTTATTGAACAAATTGAGAGTTATGATTTCCTGAAATTAAAAAAAAAAATATTTCCTGAAGTTAATGAATATTTTACTGATTTTCTTTCATTCACAGATTATTACATTTCATATATGAAAATAATACTACTGATACGTAATGCATGTGATAATTGCATGTAGGAAAGGAAGGCTCACTATTAGTACTGTAAATAATAAGGGTTGGTTCTTAAAATGTTAATACCCTTTACATGAGGGAGGGCCAACAAGCTTTCCTTTAAAGATGGTTTACGGTGCTATCTAAGTTTTAGCATGTAATTGATGACTGATTATTCCAAAGGGAAAAGAGTGGCGACACTTTAAGATTATTGAAAACCGCATATAAGGATAATAATGATGATTAATGATATAACGATTTAATGATTAAATTGATCGATGAGAGATAAAAGGAGGTAAAACATCACATTTAAAGTTGGATGTTCAGTCTTATTAAGTCATACATAGATGCATATATACATTGATAATATGGTTACAATATATGGCAATGGGATATATGTACTAATAAGATGGATAAGGCTGATTACAATTAATTTATATGATATAATAGCGAAGAAAGATGACACATGATAGATAAGATTGACTTAATACTACTTGTTTGTAATTAATAATAGTAATCATATTTATTGAATAACATCAAAAACATGAATGATAAGTAGTAAGATTGATATGATAATGTTATGCCACTAATACAATATAATATGATACATTATATGTAACTGTTAATAAATGACTATTTATCTAATATGATATGATTGTTTTATATTGTGCACTAATTTTAGCTTTAGATATTTGTGCTTGTTGGGAATTAGGCTGATTAAATAATTTTTATATATTTTCAACTTAGGGTAAGAAAGCTTGAGGAAGTTTTGAGTTGCTGACACCTTAGTAGTTTTTGTCTTTTTTGTAGACAAGTATTCATTAAGAGAAGAAAGTTCACTAAACAATATGATTATTGTATATGTATTATTTTGGGCTTGTATTAAATTTTAAATATTGATGAATATAAATGTAATTATGTTTTCTTCACTTTTTATAAAATTTGTAAGCTCTAGTTAAATGATTAAATAATAGATAGAAACCATTCTTCCAAATATAAATTATGGGGTATGACAGGTTGTCCATCGATTAAAGTCCTCAAACCTCTATCACTCGACTACAGTCCTCAGACCACTGTCGATCACATGACTACGTTCCCTCTAACCTTAGTCACAAGTTTGTGATCTCTTCGACCTCGGTTACCCACTAACTATGGTCTTTCCAGCCTACATCGCTTGTTGACTATAGTTTCTTCAAACTCTGTCGTCCGCCAACTACATCCTCAGACCACCAACCCAATGACTACGATTTTAAATGCACTTTTAGCTAGTATAGTCTTTTCAATCTTAGACATCCGACTACGATCCCTCAGACTTCCGTCACCCACCAACTATGATTCTCGAACCACCGTCCACTGATTATGATCCTCAAACTATCGTTACCCGCCTACTAAGGTCCTTAGACCATCATTGCCTACTGACTATAGGCCATAGACCATCATCGACTAATTATGGTCCTCAAGCCACCATTATCCATCAATTTTGATTCTTAGTCCATTGTCACTCACTACAATCACAAAGACCTCGACACTAGACTATGGTCCATTTGAGCACAGTCTCTTGACTACGTTTCCTCCATTCACCATCACCTGATTATGATCCCTCAAACCTATGATATATTTAACCACCATCCTCGACTACGGTTCTACAGACCAAACAAATATGCCAACGATTTCTTGAGAACAACGCTCATGCCAATTGATTTTTCCAACTCTAACCATATAATGTGCTCTATAAGATATATATTTTCTATATTATGTCAACATCTTGCCCCAATAATGGACATCATTTTTAATCAATGATAAATGTTAGCATAATCATTTCAATTGGGTCAAACCTTGTGATTTTTTTTCTATATTATTCACGTAAAAAATCAAGTGTCTCATATTACTCTGGCACCTCCTCTTTTTATTTGTGTGTGAATTTAAACTTTGTACATAATTAAGATCTTAATCTCTCTCTCTCTCTCTCTCTCTCTCTCTCTCTCTCTCTCTCTCTCTTTAGGTCAATATAATTCTATGTTTTCTACTTAATACTTTGATGCTAAAATGATTATTATTTGTGAATCAAAAAATTTAAATGAATATTCAATTCATAATTTCATTAGCTCACTTATTACCTACGAGCAAACCTTGGGTCAATGACTTTGAGATGTAGGTGAAACGATAGTGCTAAAATAGGAAGACATGGAGAAAAGTAGCTAAGTATATGTTAAAAGTGATGAGTATACAAGCAAATTTGAAAATATACTAAAGCACAAGAATCAACATTAACAAAAATGGAATAAAGGTAAAAATGGTATGAATGATAAGATTTCTTTTGATGTTTTTTGCTTTAGATGTAAAAAACTTGGACATATAAAAAATCAGTGCCCTAATTTGAAATTTATTTTTACAAAGGAAAAGGGTAAAGCTAAGCAAATTGTAAAAAGGGTAAATAATGAAAAACAAAAAATCTCCTTGGCATACCTAGGTTCTGAATCATCAGACCAGGAGCAAAATGATGCTTAAAATCATATTTGTCTGTTTATTTGTTTTGTGTATGCATGTATTATTTTTATTCATTGTGTTCTTATTCTGTGTTTTCTTTATGGTTTATTTTTTTTCTTTGTATTTGTTGTTGTTTCTTTAAAATTTTTAAATTTGTCATTATATACATACATTATATATATATATATATATACACGTATTACATACATACATATATATATACATACATACATACATACATATACATACATACATACAGATACACATACATATATATACATATACATACATACATACATACATACATACATACATACATACATACAGATGCACATACATATATATACATATACATACATATACATATACAAACATACATACATATATATACATATACATACAGATACATATACGTACATATACATACAGATACATAAACATACAGATACATATACATACATTAATACATATATGAATTTTTTTTTTTTAAATCTTTTTTTTTTTTCATTTTGTAGGAAAAATAAAATTAAAACATTTATAGGATGAGCTTAACCCACGATTCTTGTCTGCTTAAATCTGTATTTTAATTATAACCAACAAATAAAATAATAAAAAAAATTTTCCAATTTTTCCTTGTATATAGGACCACATAAAAAAAGAGAATATACCTAATTCCTTAACTTTGATTAATTATGCCATTATTACTAACTACCTCATTTACTAATTGATCTGGATGTGTTTCCCTTCAATAAAGATAGATATTTGACAGCAACCATATGAAAGTATAGCAGATCCAAACCCTAAAATATTTATGTTTCATTTGTGATAATTTATTATTGTTTTTTTCAAAAAAAATTTTTTAGTACAAAAGTTTTTTGAAGTTAAATTTTTAGCTTATTTTTTATATTATAAAGCTGTTTTAAAAACAGTATGAAAAATAGGAATTATTTTATACTGATCATAAGCTGAATAATTTCAAAATTTTCACTGAGAAAAATCATAAAATTTAATAGAACAAATTAGAAAATAATAATTGAAATTTAAGAAGAGATTGAAGAAATCATAAAAATTTAGGGATCATTTGAACTAAATGCCAACAATAATTTATAGTCCCGTTCTTTTTTAGTTCTTCTCCCTCAAAATTTTAAAAATTTTAACCTAGATGCCTACTCAATGATTAAATTAAGACGTCATTTTGGATAGCTTTTTTACTGTTTTAAGAATCAAATTTTTAGAACAAAAAATCTAATTTAAAAAAATTTATACTAAATGTTGTTTCATAAAGTAGTAAGAAAGCTCTCAAAAACCAAAACTCTAATATAAAAATTTCAAATATTCCTTAAAAATCAATAGAACTGGACAATTAGAGAAGGGAAATTGGAGAACTTCCTTACCCTCAATTTGTGCAGAACAAGAGCTTGGAGGAACCTCCCTCAGTGGAGAAACAACTGAGAGAAGAAGAAAGAAGCAAAAACTCTGAAGCAGTTTCATCTCTACAACTCTGCACACGCTTCCCATATCAGCTTCCTTAAATACAGATAGTGTTCACTTTCGAAGGGCCCAATCTGTCTTCACCTTCACTTCATTTCAAACAAACAATTATTGTTTGTCAATTGATTTAAATGGCATAAAATATTTAATTGGTGGAGATTAAACGCACGATATTTCTAGAAAGCTCACATGTTATTAAATAGAAGAGCTTCCCCCTCTTCCATTAAAAAAAATATATATATAATATATTGTAATTGGCGTAGCATATATCTAAAAGAAAGGCTTTCAATATTAATAAGTAAATGTGAAATTATTTTTATATAATTCTTATAAGAAATATTATAAGAATTTGGTGTGTGTTAAAATTTTAAGCTTATCTTAATAAAAATTTAATTGTAATATTTTGATATAATATTTGCTTTCCTTTTAAATCTACTGTAAAACTATAGTAGGAAAGGGCCCTACCACAGCTTGGCCAGCTCATTAAGAGTGTATCTATTCGCCTTCTTTCTCCTCTTCTTTTTCATAGTTTTGTTCTTTTGTATGGAAAGGAACCTCCGTTTAGGAATTCATTATACAGATTTTGTCTCAATGCATTCTTTAAATTAAAAAAAAGGAGATTTTATCCCCCTAAAAAATTATACATGCGAATGAGATAATTTTGAGATTTAGTCTTACATATTTTTAAATTTTTTTATATTTAATTATCTATATGATAAATTTGCTCACCATAAAAAATGTAGTCGGTTCTGCTCCTAGAGGAGATGAAATCAACGACACTAATGTGATATGATCCAACTTCAAATATGCGCAAGTCAAGCACTTAAAGGGTAGTTGAAAACTTCATGACATTACTAAAGAAACAAAATGACCCTCGAGTCTCATGTGCATTCAGTCAAAATTAGCATCTCAATGAGATGAATCTATTGAACCCATGGCGATGTAGCCACCCTCTCCGTTACTAGACATGAGCGGACACCACACTCAGGTCAGCAACCCACTACTCTTTCTTCTGCTATTTTACTTCTTCTATTTAGCATAGTACAATACTTTTTCAGAATTTGCTTATCTTAATTAAGGAATTATTGTTAGTAACCTAGCTTATAGTTTTATGGCCTGTTGAGAGGAAGAAGGACATAGAATAAAAACTATTCTCTTGAAATCCAGTTATTATTTTATTGAGTTATCTTGTCCCAGGTTCTTCTTTTTGAAACAGTTACACCAGTTCTGGTATTAAAGCTAGGCCATTGCATGAATGGCCTAAGGAAGTAACCAACCCAAGCCCGATGACTATCAGAGTCTGGTGGCATTTGGGAGCTGAACCAACACACGTCCAAGCAATTGGATGAGTTCATGACCACTTTTTTTGATTTCACAGATGAAAAGTGAGACAAGATGCGACAAATAAAAGCATCTACCAATCCTATAGTTCACCCCTTTTTCTTTGGTATCCATATCGGATCAGAGAGCGCTTGCACACACAAGTCCTTTGCAAAGAAGAGCTCCTGCTCTATTTCTAGAATTTTAGATTCAGAGGTGGACGAACACCCTATATAGGATTATTCAGAGACACATGAAGATGCCCACATCATTAAAAACTAGAAGGTATCCATATAAAATTTGATATTCCATTTTTTGATGGTAGACTCCACATTGAAGATTACTTGGATTTGGAAGGAGTGGTAGAGAATTTCTTCGAGTGTATAGAGATTAATCATGACAAACAAGTTAAATATTTTGCATGCTGACTCAAAGAAGTAGCTTATGCATGGTGGATGCAGTTGCTTTAGAGTAGAAAGAAGGAAGTCAAGGGTCCTATTTGCAACTGGAGTAGCATGAAACAGCTAATGAGGTGGCATTTCCTACTTATAGATTTTGAGCAATTATTGTACCTACAATATCAACATTGTAAGTAAGGGCAACGATATGTCAGTGAATACACTGAGCAATTTTATTGTCTTAGTGTGTGTAACAACCTTATTGAATCTTAAAATCATCTGGTGGCTCGTTACATTGGAGGTTTGAAGGATAATCTCCAAGTTGAAGCTCAATTATGTCTAGTCCTTATCTCAGGCGGTAAACTTCTCTTTCAAAGCTGATGCTCAATTACAATGACTATATTGTTCGACTGCAATTCGATGATCATTTTTGGATGGAAGCCTGGGACAACCTAAGTTATCTATGTCACAATCGAAGAACCCCACAATCCAATGATGTCCAAGCTCTTCAACTGGGGTTAGAGGACCAATTAGGGCCAAAGCACTGGCCAATTACAGTCATTATGTTAAGCCATCCATCATAAAGTATTTTAAATGTCTCTAACCTGGTCATAAGTCTAACGAATGTCCCGCCAGGCATCAGGCATAGTTCGTGGAAGGAGAGGAAGAAGCAAATCAATCCAAAATGTGGGAGGAAAAATAGGAGCTAGTTGAAGAAATACAAGCTGATGAGGGGGAACTAGTCATTTATGTTTCAGAGAAATTACTCTTAGCCCTGTGGAAGCCAATTGAAACTTAGAGGCATAGTCTATTTCACACCAAGTGCATGCGACATGGTGATTGTTAGTGGGTGTACCGAGAACTTTATATCCCAAGTTGCTATTCAAGCTCTATAGATCAAAACAACTAAAAATACTAACCCATTTAAAATTGTTGCCCATATGTTTTCAGAAATAGGATTTTGATGATTGCAAACACTTTTTCTTTACTATGATTGCCTTACTTACTAACATTTCAGGACCACAAGATCAAGACTACAATTTGAACTAGCTCAAGATTGGGTAGATTAGGTCTGAGTCAATCTGTAAATTTTTTCCTTTCTTGAGTCAATTTTTTAATAAAAGTGATTCCTGAAGCTAAGTAACCTTGTATACACACACAGACTTGGGAGAATTTCTGACTGTTTCATAGAGTTTACTATTTTTGGTAACATCATCCTAGACGATCCATAAATCGTCCAAGATGAGCTATTCAAAAAAAAATCCTAATTAGGCCATCATAGTTAAGGCAGCTGTCATTAAGCCGATCGTCCTGGATGATATTTATATCATCCAAAATGATATGCTCAAATCAGAAAGAATCAGTCGCCAGATCAATTAAGGCAAGAATTATTTTTGGACATCGTCCTAGACAATGAAGCACAATTATGCCTAAATTAATATGGTAATTAAAGAAGGCAAGTAAGGTTTGATTGATACGATCACATCATCCTGGACGATCGTAGGATCGTCCGAGACGATCAGTTCAAAGACCTTAGTTGCTCCTAGACGACCAAAAATCATACATCATCTATTCAGGGCAATGTTCTATATGATTTTCTTGGATTTGAACTAATCGTCCAGATGATCGTGAGATCATCCTGGACAATCAAGTCAATTTTGCATCGTCCAGAACCCTGAAGCAGTGCAATGGTCTGGATGAAATTTTGTAATTTGAACTAATAGTCTAGGACAATATACCATTGTCTTGGACGATATGAATAAATTCTTTCTGATCACCTTAGATTGTCCCAACTTATTAGGCTTAAATTGTACTGATCGTACAGGACGATATTAATATCCTCCTAGATGATAAAGTCAGTAAGTTGCAATTAATGAGCTATTTTGATGCTCTTTTGTTTAAGTGCTCTTGTTCTACCCTTTAGTAGATCGTTTGCTGCTATCTTGACCTGAGAGAGCCACGAGGAGAGGGATAGAGAGAGAGAGGAACTTGTGAGGGGGAGTTTATGAGAGGGTTTCATAAAGGTTGCTCCAAGCAAGGTTCCATGTTGTCTTCTTCGATCGTTGTCCTTCATCCTTGGGGGTTCAAGGGAAGTCTTCTTCAGCAATCGATAAAGGTTCTCTACCTACTTTAGTGGGTTCTCTGCCTCGCGAGTGTCTTTGGAAAGGAGTTTTTGTAAGGGCTTCTCCACCTTGCTGTGGGAGCAAAAGGAGAGTCACTGTGTTTAGTACAATACCCGGAGGGTGCCTCCGGGGAGTGAACATAATTCAAGTTGACTGAACCACTATAAATTTTTGTATCATTTTACTAATACTTTCGCATTTATTTTTCCACACTTTGATTTTTATTGTGATGATTTTGGTTTGAGTTTTTTGATTGTGATTTTGATTTAAAAATTTTTAAAAATACCAATTCACCCCCCTCTTGGTTAGTCTTAGGCTAGTTCATAAGGGCTTAATATCCCTAACAAACTTTCAAGTGGTATCAGAGCGGAATTCATAAAAATTAAGTTTGAAATTTTTTTAAATTTTGATTCATGGATAACCTCGGTAATCGTAATACTACAAAAGGGTATTCTATTACCTGGCCATCTTTATTTGATAATATTTCTTTCGATTTTTTGAAAACTTGCATGTCTATGTTTTTAAAAACGATCGATTATTGCATGTAGAAGCTTATTAAGGATGGTTATACACCTCCAACTCGTAAACTTAAAGGCGTTACTGTTCCACTTCCTTTTACTGAATGGAATCTCGATGATAGGGATTTAGCACAACTTAATGCAAAATATTTGAATTATTTTTTCTGTGCTTTAAAATATGAAGATTACATGTATTTTTCAACTTGCACAACTAGTAAAGAAATTTGGGATAAATTGTGTATTACTTATGAAGGAACTAATGAAGTCAAGCAATCTCGATTGAATATTCTTTTTCATAATTATAAACTTTTTCGTATGAAATCTTCTGAATCAATTTCTGAAATGTATACAAGGTTTACTCAAATTAACTTCTTTGCATGCCTTAGGAAGAGAACTCACAAACTATGAAAAGGTGAATAAAAGTTTGAGATGCTTTCCTTCCTCTTTTGATTCTAAAATTACTGCTATTACTGAATCTAAAGATTTGAAACTTATTCTATTGATAATTTACTTGGCTCATTCATTTCTTATGAGCAATGGGTGAATCAAAGAAATCTTGATGTAGGTGAGAAAAGGAAGGAGAAAACTATGGCATTGAAGGCCAACGACAAGGACACTGATTCTTCCGTATCTAAAATCGATGATGTTACCTTAATCACAAGGCAATTTAAAAACTTTCTAAGGAAGAAGCAAAAGAACCATCAAAAGTGGAATAAAGATAAGGGAAATAAAAATTTTAAGAGTTCTAATGATATGATTTGCTTTGAATGTAAGAAGCCAGGACATGTTAAAGTTGATTATCCTACACTTAAAACTCATCCTAGCAAGGAGAAGGATGAGGAGAAACCAAAGTTTAAAAAGGATAAGAAGATGTTCCAAAAGGCGTTCTGGGTGGACTCAGCATCAAACTCCTCTGAGATCGAACCTGAAGAGGAGACAACAAACTTGTGCTTGATGGTAGACGATCATCTTGGTCAAAATGACCAAGAAGAGATATGTGAACTAACCTATGAGTAACTACTTGAAGTTTCTGAACAAATTCATGCATCATATAGGAAACTTAAGAAAACACATGCTAGCTTAAAATTAGAGTTTTTAAAATTACAAAAAGAACATGAAATTCTTTTTAAAGATCATTCCTTAATTGATAGCAATCACATGTCTCTACTTGATGAGTTTGATGCATTAAACAAAAAGCATGTAGAATTATCTAATGCACATGATTCCTTGAAATCATCTCATGGTGAGTTAGAAAAGGAGTTTAAAAAGTTAAAAATTCTAAAAGCTTTTGAAAATAAAAAACCATCTTTGCATGCATCACATAAAAGGAAGCATCACCACAAGAGTAGATTAGTACATCCGTTTCTTAGAGTTAGATATTTTTTTATGTGGCATGCTAGGATATATAGCACACACTTGCACCATTCACCCTAGTAGACATTCAGTGTGGAGAACCAAATTGCATGATTCATAGTATGACACACATGCATTGCATTCTACTTTCCATAAGAAGGGACCAAAACATGTTTAGGTTCCTAAATCTGATATTTAATTATTTTGTAGGCTATCTCTCACAAAAGGCCTCGTAAGAGCATGTGGTACCTAAACATCAGATTCTCTCGACATATGACTGGCGATGCCAATCAATTTATTTTGCTAGAGATCAGGACATGAGGCAAGGCTACACTTGGAGATAACACCACCAGGAAGGTGGTGGGCTCAAGTATAATTAAAAATTCCAAGAACCATTTAATTATAAATATTTTGCTTGTATATTAACTGAAACACAACTTGCTCAACATCAGTCAGCTTTACGATAAAGGGCTTCATCATAAATGTTTTTACAAATTCATGCATTATCATCTTAAATAACAACACTATTTTACAGGAAAAGTGGATCAACAATGTTTATAAACTTGATTTAAAAAATATTGAATGTGCTTCTTCTTTTTGTTTAAAAACTGTTGTTGCTAATTTAGGGTTGTGGCACAGGAGATTATATCATGCATGTATGAAAATCCTTAGGAAAGTGACCCAGAATGATATTAGAGGTGTCCCCAAGCTTAAGTTTTCAAAAGACCACCTTTGTGATGCCTGCCAACTAGGAAAATAAGTCCACTCCACTTTTCACTCCAGTAAGGACATTAGCACCTCTAGACCTTTAGAAATCCATCATATGAATTTATTTGGACCCATTAGCACTGCCAGTTTATGAGGAGAATTCTATGGTTTTGTGATTGTCGATGACAACTCGAGGTTTACCTGGATTAGATTTCTGTCACACAAGAATGAGTCTTTTGATGAGTTTAGATCCTTTTTCACTTGGATTCAGAAAAGTTAGGTTGTGAGATTTTGACCATCCATAGTGACCATGGGGGAAATTTGAAAATAAGAGATTTGAAGACTTTTGTGAGGATAAGGGGATTAGCCATAACTTCTCAGCTCCTAGGACCCCTCACCAGAACTAAGTAGTTGAAAGGAAGAACCAGACCTTAGTGAAAGCCACTAGAGTCATGCTTGCTGAGTATTCACTTCCAAAATACTTTTGGGATGAAGCAATAAATATAGCTTGTTATATGTTGAATATGATGAATGTTAGAGTCAAACTAGATAAGACACCCTATGAGATCCTTAAGGGTAGGACACCCAATATTTCTCACCTTCATGTCTTTGGTTGTAAGGTTTTCATTCACAACAATGGGAAGTCTCACTTAGAAAAATTTGACCCAAAATCTATTGGAGTGTTCTTATGATATACTACTGTTGGGAAGTCTTTTAGGGTGTTTAATAAGAGGACTTTGGTGGTGGAGGAGACTACTCATGTAGTGTTTGATGAATCTGATCCTAGGAAGCCTAGAGTTAAGGATGAAGATGAAGTTGGAGAGATTACCACTGGAGTTGAAAATTTGGAGAAGATGGTAGAGCCCCAAAACACTGAAGGAGTAGGTGTCCCAAGGAGTAGAAAATATAGATCTAGATGAAAGGGTTAAACCTTCACACACTTTTCTTAGAGATTAGAGATACTTTTCAAGTCACTCTAAAGATCTAATCTTAGGAGACCCTTCTAAAGGTGTTAGGACTAGGCATAGACTTAGGAAGGAAGTGAACCACTATGTCTTTATCTCAATGACTGAATCCACCAACATCAATCAATCCCTATCTGATGAATTTGGATCAGCCATGCAGAAGGAGTTAAACTAATTTGTTAGGAATGACATTTGGGAGCTTGTAGAAAGACCTAAGGGACAAAGTGTTGTTAGAACCAAGTAGGTCTTTAAGAATAAGGTGAATGATTCTAGTGTGGTGGTTAGGAATAAGGCAAGATTGGTGGCTAAAGAGTACAACCAAATATAAGGGATAGATTTTGAGGAGACCTTTAGCACTGTAACTAGATTGGAAGCCAATAAAGTGTTATTAGCATTTACCTATTATAAGGGATTTAAGCTTTTCCAAATCGACGTTAAGAGTGCCTTTTAAATAGGGTAATAAAACAGGATGTGTTTGTAGAACAGCCCCAAGGTTTTGAGAGTTCCCATTTTCCAAATCATATTTTTAATTTAAAAAAGGTCTTATATGGAATAAAGCAGGCACCTAGAGCTTGATATGAGAGGCTTAACACATTCTTACTAGAGAGGGAGTTTGTTAAGGAGAGCGTAGATACCACCCTTTTTTGAGGAAAGTAAAAGATGATTTACTCATTATTTAGATCTATGTCAATGATATATTTTTTGAATCTTCTGATAAGAGGCTATGTGATAAGTTTTCTAAAATAATGAGTAGAAAGTTTGAGATGAGTATAATGGGAGAGTTGTCCTACTTTTTGGGCTGTAGTATAAGACAATTAGATGATAGAACCTTTCTAAATCAATCAAAATATATAAAGGATATCTTGAAGAAGTATGAAATGGATAAATCCAGGCCAATTAATACTCCCATGACCTCCAGTGTTCAGTTGGATACGGACCCAAATGGAATGTCTGTTGATCAAAAGAAGTACAGAGTGATGATTAGATCTTTACTTTACCTGATTGCTAGCCGACCTGATATAATGTTTAGTATTTTTCTCTATGGAATCCCACTTAACTATAGTTAAGAGAATTCTTATATGCCTTTTAGGGAATCAAAACTTAGGAATCTTGTACCCTAGGCACGGTACTTCTTTTGAGATTATTGGACATTCTGATTCTGATTTTGTAGGATATAAGGTGGATAGAAAAAATACTTCTGGGACTTGCCAATTCATAGGACAATCTTTAATCTACTGGTCTAATAGAAAGCAAAACTTTGTTACACTTTCCACTGCTGAAGCTGAGTACATTGCTTTAGGAAGTTATGTGGCCTAAGTCCTTTGGATGAAATAGCAGGTATTGGATTTAGGATTACCTGTAGGCATGATCTCAATTATTTGTAATAACACTAGTGCAATCTATATTTTTAAGAATCCTATCCAACATTCAAGGACTAAGCACATTGACATAAGGCATCACTTTATTAGAGACCATGTGATCAAGGGAGACATTGAGTTACATCATGTAGGAACTGAGAATCAACTGGTTGACATTTTTACTAAATCACTGGCCTTCAACACTTTCAGCACTTTAAGGACCAGATTAGATGTGATTGACATAAATGCATGAAATTGATTTCAATGGATTTTTGATCTGTTATATGCTGTTTATTTTTACTCATGTTGCTTTATTTTTGTAGTCTTTCTTTATTTATTTTTGTAGTTGTTTTTATTTTTGGTGCTTTATTTTTCTTATGCTTTAATTTGTTTTTCTAATCATCGCTGAATTACATCTTATGCCTTGCTTTTATTTTTGAAAATTTATAGTCAATATTTTACATCTCTTAATTTGCTAAAGGGTAAAAATACCGTTGATTTTGTCTCTTTCTCTAACCTATTTTGGTGGTGTAATTTTCTTTTTTAAACAAAAATCAATCTTAAATTAACAAATGGATTTTACAATTGAGATATTTTCTACCTTGCTACAGTAATCTAGCTTACATTTATAATGATCAAAGTTTTTATGTTACTTCATGATTTCTCTTTATCCTGTTAATGCATTTCTCATATGATTTTTTATTTTGTTTTGTGGTTTGTTCCTCCCTATATTATAAAGTGAGTTTTTCTTCTCTAATATCTAGAAGATATACTCACAACTAAGAATATTTAAGAGTTTTTGAAAGAGAATCTAGCTTGCAAAAAAAAAAAGTGGTCAATGATGTCAAAAACAAAAGATACGCAATAATGCCAAATTGAAAAAAAAATACACAAAGTATATCAAAATAATTAAAAGATGCGCAAAGTACGCCATTCAATGGACAAGAGACATAAAATGAGCCCATCACAAGCAAGCTCTCTTCTCTTTTTCAACTCTTACAATATAGAAGAATTTATGTATCACTTAAGATTTTCAAAGACTTGATTTCGAATTTCGCGATTATGACAAACTACTTTGATATATTATTCTATAAGATATTTTTCTGAAACCAAGTCTTGAACGAATCTCTTTTTCTTATCCAATTGGTTTTTCTTATATAGGTCTTTTGATTTTAAAAGATGATTTTACCTTAAAAGAAGTCGAGCGAAGGGTTATCATGATCAAATATTTTACCATTTTTCAAACTTTTGACATTGCTAACTCTTTGACTTACAAGTCTTTAAAATCAATCACTTGGAGGCTATGTCATATTTATGCCTTAATAATAATAAAAAAAAAGAAACATTTGCTTTTTGTTAGTTTTTATGTATTTTTAATATTTTATCGGTATTGTTTTTTAGTTAATTTTATTATTTTTGGGCCTTTTCTATTTTCAAGTTGTGTCACATTATCTCGAACGAAATTCCTATCATCATGAATGATCTATTCAATTCTCTTCAAAAAAACCCATATGTTGATTGTTTCTAACTCTCTATTCTTCATTATCCTGAATGATTCATTATCGTCTTGGACGATTTGATCGATATTTGATTCAATCATCTATGATTGTCCTGGACTACCCTTTTGAGTCCTGGATGATGCTTTATGTAATGGTAATTGATCCGTATGATCCACTATTCATCTTGGATGATACACGTAGAAATACATTTAAAAGCCTTAAATTTGACCGGTATGATCCATTATTGGTGATCGTCCCGGACGATCCACTTGTTCTTCCTGGATGATACACGTAGCATTTATTTTAAACATTTTAAATTTGACCGGTACGATCCATTATTGGACGATCCACCTAATCATCCTGGATGATATTTTTTTTCGTTAGCCATCCGGATTGTCGTCTCGGGACGATCGTCTGTGTCTAATCATCTCAGATGATATCTGATAGTTCTGAATGATCTCATTGCCTTTTTAACCAATCATCCAGCCGCAATAAGTGCACCGGATCATCCTGGACGATCATGTGATCGTCCTGGATGATCTGGCATATTCTTTATAAATTGAGCCCCTCTAGCCATTTTTCTCACACCAATCTCTTTCTTCCAGCTTTTCATTTCTCTTTTCTTGCTATTTCGTGATCATGGCCGGAGGCAAGCATGCTCGCGACCATTCTGGAAGTTCCTCGAGGGCTACTTTGGACCCTCGATTCCTAGAGGAGAATGATAAAGCCGCCTACCAACGCTACAAGGTGGCTGTAATCACTGTCTCCCAGTCCATCAATCCAAACATTCTGTCTTATCCGGTTCTAGATTTATTTGCCCACACCACCTTGTGCTTTCTTCTGATTCTTTCTGTACCATTCAATTTTGAGTTTCTCTTTGAGTTTTTTGTAAGTCTCCGTATGAACTCTACTTTTACCTCTATTGGCCTGTATGTGAATCAATGCCCCGGCCAAGATCACATATCAAGATTGTGCGAAGAATTTGAAGCTTTCCATCACAGAGGATAAACTTCACACCCTGTGTTCTGACCCCGATTTTGAAAGGGCTACGGCCAACCATTTTCTTTGTAACTCAAATGCTCACTTTCACATGGGTGAGACTAGCACCTTGTTCAAAGATGCGAGAACCGTCCAACATGTCCTTCACGCTTCAATAATTCCAAAGGCTGGTGATCGTGTCCACATTACTCATCTTCTTTCGATCAACACCTTTTATATTTTAGCCCATCATGAATTCAATGCTACCGACTTGATCTTTTGTTACATTGAGCCATCATTCGTGACCCAAAACATAAGATGAAGACAAATCTAGCCCTAAGTCATATCATTTCTTATATCTTAGAATCTAAATACAACCTCCAATATCTTGCTCATCTAAATTTTTAGCCTGCCTTCTATTCCAACAATTCTTCCATGTTCTTCATAGTACTCGTCTTCACCCGGGGAATGAGGAAGCTGAGGTAATTGAGGAGGCAGAGGCTCCCCACCTGTTCCTACACCTGGTCCGCTTCACCAGTACTCTCAGCTGGATGAGCTGGTGGAGCATTTTGACCAATAGAAAGCCCATTTTTACTCTTACGTTGTTGCATAGGAGAAACAACAAACTGATGACTTAGCCCGCTTCGATGCCTACGTTACATATCAGAAGCAGCAACATGACCAGGACATGGCTCGCTTTGATGCCTACGTTGCCCACCAGCAGCAGCAGCAACAGCACGACCAGGACATGGCCTGGTTTGGAGCACAGTTTTCCACGATGTCCAGCTACTTTCAGCAGCCACTACCACCACCACCTTGTCCTTCTGATGATCAGGGGCTGTCATTTTACTAGTTTTTTTTTTTTGCTATTTTTTTGTTGTAGTTTGTTTCTTTTTTTTGTTGTTGTTTAGTTTTTGTTCTGTTCTACTGTCCTCCTCCTTTTTATAATGTCAGAAGTTCTCCCTTAGGCTTGCATTGTTTTTGTTTGCTTGTGTTATATTTATGGACTGGAAATTTATTTACTTAACTTTTTGGTGAGAAATGCTAGGGTTCTACTAAGTGGGTTTGGGATTTGCTTAGTAATAACACTACTTGAAAGGATATCAGCCTGTTAGAGCAAAGTAAGACATAGAATTGTTGAAAAATTGTGTGTCTAGATGCTCTTCTCACCTCTTAGGATTAATCCTGAATAAAGCTAACAAAGCATATTGCTAAAGGGTTGTTTAGCAACTCAGTTTGGGCCATATTTTTACGGTGTGATATGCCAGCGAGTTTGATGATAACGCTGTTTAAATCATTCCAGCTCGCGTACAACTCCTTTAAAGGTGGCTAAGAAATTTTACAGTCACGAATCAGAGGTAAGGCTTTGAGGGAAACCCATGCAATCTTATAATTTCCTTGAAAAAGTTAATGCAATATTGACTGCAATGAAAATCTTTTAAACATGGAATAAAGTGCACCATTTTTTAAGAATCAATCGACAACAATCCATGAATTGAGTGAGCTGCCCGCTTAGTCTATGGTAACCCCCCCCAAACAAACCAAAAATCCAAAAAGTTTTGTTAAATCTTCCAAATGTAGTCGGGTATCCAGATGGGTAGTTAATTCAGTGTTCTAAATGCCCGTGCCTTTAAATATATTTCACAAATAGAAGCATTTTTTCTACAAATCTAGAATAACATCATGCTTAAATGAGGCCAGTAATATGAAAGGTTGATAGCTAAAAGTCTTGTATCGTCAACTTAAAGCGCCAACCTCTATATATGGATTCTTTGATACAATTGAGGACACTGAATGAACGAGTTGGAGATACAATCGGTTGTTCCCTTTAAAATAAGAATCCTGGTGGAGTGTATCATTCATGTTGTGGTTGCCAGCGCATACAACAATGTCCAAGCTTGACGAGAAAATCCCTTAATCCTTATGCATACAGTTCTTGCAATGAATGCATCTTGATATTGGTCTGAAGATGAAGTTCAAGTAGGTGAACACCTACTGAGAGCTTTTGCAACTGAATTGGATACCGCTTCATTATGCTTAATTACATTTAAAAAGCCTAAATCTTTGGAAGAAGATAATCCAACGGGCATAGAAATCAAGTTGAATGTTTTTTTAGTTATTGATGTACTAAAGTGCCTAGTTCATTACATAGAACAAAGTCCCGGTGCAATAGTAATTTCTTTCCATTTCTTGAGATCTCAGACAATTTGCATATTAGTTCCTGCTTATATGTCGTCCAATTTTCTGGTCGGGGTGGAGCTTTTAATTTTCAACTAAAAGTTTTCAACTGGTCTCTCCTTCTTGAGATAGAACTACTCTACACCGATGGACAAAAGCATCAGTTTTCAAAAAGTCAGGAAATGCTGAGTAATCAAGCCTGAGCCGAGGGCCTCTTGATCCACTCAAAATCTCTTCATATTGGCATCTATTGTCCAGGAGAATGATGAAGCTATCAAGCAATTAGAAATTAGGGGCATATATCACTGAAAGCTCTTGATGATGACGATATATGTTTGGACAAACCATGAAAAGTCCGCACATCAGTCAAAGAACTTGGAATTGGTCAATATTGGAATGGCAAAGATTTTACTGACGATGATTATGATTCCCATATGGCATTAGAACGTAACCAGAATGGACATGGCAACAACTGAAACTCGGCAATTGGTCATGTTGAGGAACATTGACTATTATATAGAATCTCTAGATTGAACCTCAATAGCTCAAGTAATCTATAAGAGAAAGAGTTGAACACCAAAATGTCCATCAAAAATACAACTAAAATGCATTGTTGAGTTATGTGTTTGCTCTTAACTTTTTTTTGTGAAGATCAAATTACAACATGGTGTACTTTTTTATGTTTGAAATATTATTATTTTAATTACACTTTCTTCCTCCAAAAAATGATTTTTGATATATTTTGGCCCCTTTTGTTGTTTGTGTGTAATAATATTTCAAGTAAAAATCATACCTCCAGATTGTTGAAGACTTCAAATTGATAAGATAGAGTTCGATTGTAAATGGATATGCATTTTTCATTTTATACGAGTATGAGAGGTGTGATTGTAATTAGAGTAACTGTGTACACAACACACTGGGGGACGTGATTTAAAAAGATAAATTTTTAAATTAATCGTGCTGTAAAATAAATGTCATTTCGTACGGACAATTTGTTCAGTTATTCTCTATCCATGTGCAGTTTAAAAGAACAAGTGTAAGAAAAATTTTTTAAGTGTTGATCCAACGTCAAGGGTTCTTTCATCCAGACGACGCCTATAGTATGAAGAACAGGTCTTTTCTTCATCGCCCGATGACTTAAATCTTTTATAAACAATCATACTGTATAATTTTGTTGTTTAAAATAAGACGACACCGTAGAAGTAATGAATTGACGAATCCCTTTTTTCTCGACAAATCCCAAATGTTTTTCTAAACTAATCGTACTATATGTTTACTTATTCGTACATGACGATGTTTATAGTACAAATTGGAAAAAGGTTCTTTTCATCCGCGATGAATTGTCAAATTTTCTCCTAAATAATTATGACTAAATAAAAATCGATGTCCTGTTCATATAGATGATCATCTAGAGTAAGAAAATGTTGGTACTAGACAATCATCAATGTTATAAAATATTTCATACAAGTTTGTATAGGTTCCATTATGCAACAGCTTTTGAACTAATGTATGTACAAAAATTTGATCAATATTGTTTTTGATCGTATTGCTCAAAATTGGAAAATTTAAATTTCTATACTAACAGTTTTTGTGAATTTTATATAAAAGGACTTAGAATCTGACATGAAAAAAATTTTGTTCTTTGTGATTTTTCAAGAGTTAAGTGAGAGAGAAAAATTTATGAGAGAGTGTATGAGAGATTTCCTGTGCAAGTGGAGGGTAAAGGAATCACAAGTGTTACTCAATAAGTATGAATCTCTTTTGGTTTTTTTCATGATACTCTTCTTTTCCTCTTTTAGTTTCTCGAGAGAAAATCTTTGAAAAATATTCAGTACTCTGCGACACTTGGAAGGGTGTGGAAACAGATGACGGTACTTCTGCCGATACTTGGAGGGTGTGAAAGGGGGTACCTCCTGCCACAGTCGAGGATTGATGGAAGAGAGGAAATTGTAAAGGCTTCTCCATCTTGCTATAGGGCAAAGGAAGTCACTTTGGTACATAGTTACAGATACCTATAGAGGGAGTCCTTCAGGGTGGGAAATTAGTCTTGTTGATTGAATCACTATAAAATATTTGTTGTTCATTCTCATCTTCTTGCATCTATTTATCATTCAGTTTTCTGTTTTGTGGTTTTGAAAAGTGTACTCTCTTACAAAAATATATATAAAATCTAGTTTTCTGTTCAATGTCCAAGAGATTTTTGGTTTTAAAATACGAATTCACCGCCTCCCTCTTGCGTTAGCCTTAGGGACATTTGCACTAGGTTCAACAACCTATGCATAATCAAATATGCATAACGTATGCATCTAATAATTCTTGAGATATTCATGTCAACACCCGATGTATGAGTAGCTAAATGTATTGGAGCATTATAATGCCCAAAGGCGATAATAACACTCCCTTGAAAAACTTTTATCTATCATCTGCAGGCAATCTACTAATTTCTCCGGGATGGATACAAATATTGATGGTAGCACTCTTCAAGTCCAATTTGAGAAGCCTGTGGTCCTATAAACCAGGTAGAGATTATAATTTATAGTGATTGGGATATATTAACAATGAGTGTATTCATTATCCCAACTGTCAATTGCACATATGCTATGGTCCATCGCTTTTAGGAACAATCAAACGGCCGAGATGGCTAGCAGGGACTCAAGATATAGACTGAATGAACAATTTCTTATAATTGCATGTAACTATCTCCCACAAAATGGTGTGCTATCAAGAGCTTCATGCCAGTAATGGGTTAGATTGGGTAAGGAAAAACCAACCTTCTTAAGGATGTATAACAATAGTGACCTCAGCATAAATAGTGCTTGTCAAATCTAAAGGTAACATACAAAGTCAATCGCTTCTTAATCCAACTAATTTTGAAAGTTGTATAGGGATGTTAAGCCCTTATGAACTAGCCAAGGCTACTAATCAAGAAGGAGGAGGCGGGGGTTAATTAGTTATTTTATAGAATATTTCTTAAAATCAAAATCACAATCCACAAACTCAACTAAAAAATCACCAATAATGAAAATCAAAGTTGGAAAATAACACTGCGTGAAAATAGTAGTTAAAATGACCACAAAATTATTATAGTGGATTAGTTAACTACGTCTATGTCAACTCCCCGGAGGTGCCCTCCGGGTATTGCCTAAATATAGTTAATTCCTTTTTTGCTCGCCACAGCAAGTGAGAGAAGTCTAACTAGAAACTCTTTCCAATCAATCTGTATGAGCAGAGATAATTTCGACTCCTTTTTGCTTCCTCTGAGCAGCACGAGAACCTTGATCTGAATTATACGTGAATAAGACCTCCCAAGAACCCCAAGGCACGAAGGATGAGATCAGAGAAGACAACTTGGAACCTGCTTGGATAAATCCTTTGATGAAACCTCTCACAAACTCCCCTCACAAGTTCCATCCCCTCTCTCATCCCTCTCTCTCCCCTTCCTCTTGGCTTCTGACAGGTCCATGAAGCAGCACAACTACAAAAGGGTAGAAAAAGAGCTTTAATATAAGAGCTTCGGAATAGTCAGTTAATATACAACTTGCCGAATTCATCTATCCAGGACGATATTAACACATTCACTGTGCGATCACGTGAAATTTAAGCCTAATCAGCGTCGGGACGATCTGAGAGCGATCAAAAGGAATTTTTCATTATCGTCAGGGACCAATGGAAATTATCCTGGACGATTAGTTCAATTGGCAGAATTTTTCAGACCATCGACTCTGACGATTGCAAAATTGACTTGGATTTCTTAGGACAATCTCACATGATCGCCCAGAAGATTGTAGTTCAATCCAAGAAATCGTCCAAATATCGCCCTGAATTCTGACGATGTATAAAGATTTTGGTTGTTCCAGGAGCAAATAAGAAGGTTTTTTGAATTTGATCGTCCCGACGATGTGATCTATAAATCAGAACGCATTAATGCTATTTTTAATTACCAGATCTAATTTAGACATGAATTATTCATCATCATCCATGGACGATGTCTAAAAATAATTCATGCCTTAATTGATCTGGCATGATTCTTTCTTTTTGAGCATATTCATCTACCGGACGATATAGAATATCGTCCAGAAACTAGTCAGGGCTTAATGACGGATGCTTACTAGGATGGCCTCATTAAGTTTCTATTTTTGAACAAGATCGTCCTAGGACGATTTATGTGATCATAGCCAGAATGATGTTACCAAAAATAAAACTCTATGAAATAAGTCAAAAATTCCCCAAGTGTGTGTGTGGCGAAGGTTACTTCTAGGTCATCAGAGCCATTTATTACAAAATATAATTCTCAGAGAAGAAAAAAGTTTACAGACTGACTCAGACCTAATCTAACCCAATCTTGAGCTCATTCAAATTGTCAGTCTTGATCATGTGGTCGAAATGTTAGTGAGGCAAGACAGTCGTAGTAAAACAAAAGTTTTTGCAATCATCAAAAATCCTATTTTTGAAACAGATACGCAAACAATCTCCCCCCTTTTTTTTGATGGCAACACTACAAAAATTATCTATTTACTAGATGATAGTGTAAAAAAAAATCTATCACTAAAATAATAGATTTAAAATTATCAAAGCAAACTAGTCAACAAGCGCACTCTCG